>NC_044909.1:50041832-50125951 GCF_001633185.2 Quercus lobata
CCCATAGGCTTGAGTCCGAGGACCATACAAGGCCTTGGTTCTGTCCAAAACTTATGATCTTTTATGTACTTGGTTTCCCCATAGGCTTGAGTCCGTGGACCATACAAGGCCTTGGTTCTGTCCAAAACTTATGATCTTTTATGTACTTGGTTTCCCCATAGGCTTGAGTCCGAGGACCATACAAGGCCTTGGTTCTGTCCAAAACTTATGATCTTTTATGTACTTGGTTTCCCCATAGGCTAGTTCCGGGAATGCAAGGCCTTGGTTCTGTCCAAAACTTGTAAGATTTCTTTTTATGTACTTGGTTTCGCCCTAGGCTTGAGTCCGTGGACCATGCAAGGCCTTGGTTCTGTCCAAAACTTATAAGATGTCTTTTATGTACTTGGTTTCCCCATAGGCTTGAGTCCGAGAACAATGCAAGGCCTTGGTTCTGTCCAAAACTTATAAGATTTCTTTTATGTACTTGGTTTCCCCATAGGCTTGAGTCCGAGGACCATGCAAGGCCTTGGTTCTGTCCAAAACTTGTAAGATTTCTTTTTATGTACTTGGTTTACCCCTAGGCTTGAGTCCGTGGACCATGCAAGGCCTTGGTTCTGTCCAAAACTTATAAGATGTCTTTTATGTACTTGGTTTCCCCATAGGCTTGAGTCCGAGAACAATGCAAGGCCTTGGTTCTGTTCAATAACTATGATCTTTTTATGTACTTGGGTTTCCCATAGGCCCCTTTGAAGTCCGAGGACCATGCAAAGGCCCTGGTTTTCTGTCCCAAAACTTAGAATCTTTTTAATGTGCTTGGTTTCCCCATAGGCTTGAGGTCGGGACATGCAAGGCCTTGGTTCTGTCCAAAAACTTATGATCTTTTTATGTACTTTAGTTCCCCATAGGCTGAGTCCAATGACATCCAAGGCCTGGTTTCTGTCCAAAACTTATGATCTTTTTAATGTAATCTTTGGTTTCGCCCCATAGGCTTGAGTCCCGAGGACCATCGCAAGGCCTTGGTTTCTGTCCAAAACTTATGATCTTTTTATGTACTTGGTTTTCCCCATAGGCTTGAGTCGTGGACCATGCAATAGCCTTGTTCTGTCCCATTAACTTTATGATTTTTTAATGTACTTGGTTTCCCCATAGGCTTTGATTTCTCGTGGACATTGCAAAGGCTTGGTTCTGTCCAACACTTATGGATCTTTTTATTACTTGGTTTCCCCATAGCTGTTTGTAAGTCCCGAGGACCAATGCAAGGCCTTGGTCTGTCCAAAACTTTATGATCTTTTTATGTACTACTTGGGTTTTCCCCTAGGCTGAGTCGTGACCATGCAAGGCCTTGGTTCTGTCCAAAACTTATGATCTTTTTATGTACTTGGTTTCCCCATAGGCTTGAGTCCGAGGACCATGCAAGGCCTTGGTTCTTTCCAAAACTTATGATCTTTTTATATACTTGGTTTCCCCATAGGCTTGAGTCCGAGGACCGTGCAAGGCCTTGGTTTTGTCCAAAACTTATGATCTTTTTATGTACTTGGTTTCCCCATAGGCTTGAGTCCGAGGACCATGCAAGGCCTTGGTTCTGTCCAAAACTTTTTTTTTTTTTTTTTTTTTTTTTTTTTTTTTTTTTTTGACCATAAGCCCCTACATCAGGGCGGGGAAAGTTGACTCGAGGCTGGGAGCCCCTAGAGATGCCCGCGCCCTTAGTACTGCGAGGCGTAGCCCCTAGCAGAAGCTTTCGTCGGAGTGACAACTATATGTCGCCGGAGACGGAGGAGATCCCTGAAATTTCTGCTTGCCAATGAGTTGATTCCACCGCCACCTGCGCCAACGCGCAAGCTTTTCCCACAGACGGCGCCAATTGTAAGGACACAATTCTCTGGCGGCCCAATAAAGATGTTGGGCTCGCGTACAAAAGATCCCTCACAATATGATTTGTAGAGAGTGGGCTTGAAAAGCTAGCCGCTGGTCACGGGGCGATGTCCGATCCTGGCTTTAGAGGAATTCAGGTAGAAAAAAGGGATTGGGTTTGAACATTTAAGCCCTTAGACGTTGCACCCTATGGGATGGGACTCCTCGGAGTAGATCCGAGGACCATTGAGGCCTTACCCCGGTTATCCAACGACGGACTTTCTTCTGTGAAGTCCGGTGTTGTTGAGATGTTCTCCCCCCACGTGATATTTCTTTTTTGGAGGTCGAATGGGCCCCTCTTTCGATTTACTTACTTTCTTCTTTTATACTCGTCTGCATTCGTTATCCTTCGTCCACGTGTAGGGTCAGTCTTTACAAACACTGACATTTGTCCCATCAGTCCAATCCCGGAATTGTTGGGGATGGTTTGATAAAGCTGCAGAGTGCGGCTCTGTCAGGCGCTGGGTCTTATCTGGAGGGGTAGTAAGGATAACCTCCCCAAGTATCTTGGATCTCCTTACGAATTCGTCCCTATACCAGTTTCACCCCTTTGTTCTGGTGGGACTATGGATCTGCCGAGGACTACACTGTCCTCGGCTGCCTCCCAAAATTCTTTTGTGCTCTGCGTTGTAGAGTTTGGGCCACAGCTCTCCTCGGATTGGGCCTTCGGACTCTCTAAGGGCAAATGGGCCTAGTCCACGAATTTGTTGGGCCCCACAGTTTATACTCATCATAATTCGAAATTGTTATATTTTTCAATAATAAAAAAAACCTAGGATGTGATGATAATTTTGTGTTTGTAGGTGAAATAATTTTTTTTTAGGGAACATACTTATTATCACACCCTAGATATTTTAATAATAAAATAATATAGCAATTCCAAATTATGATAAATGCAAATCATTAACTTTTAGTTTAAAAAAAAAAAAAAAAAACCCTGTTATTTATATATTAATTTATAAAAAAACGTAATTAAAAAAAAGTCAGAAATTAAAAAAAAAAAAAAAAAAAAAAAAAAAAAAAAACCTACTATCTATACGGTGTTCTCTCTCGTCAACCGTGAAATCACAAAAACCCCACCCCAAATTCCCTACCCTACCCGAAAACTGAGAGAGAGAGAGAGAGGCTGCTCCACAAAACTCAAAAAACAATTCGGTCTTAGCGGCTCCAGGGAGGTATTTCCAGGCGGCTCCGGCCAAAACTTGGTTGGGTAAGTTCACAGTTTTTTTTTTAATTATTCCAATCTTCTGTTAAATTTGATTGAAATAGTAAGTTTATAATTTAATTTTATTATGAATTTCAAATTTAATTTTTTCCTGTATCTGTTTAATAGTGAAAGTGTCAAAGTTTATAACTTTAGTCCAAATTTTGTAGTTTGTTATTTTGTGATTTTCATGTTTAGATTATGTGGAAATTATAATAATTGATGACTGTGAAAGGCTCATTCTAAGAATATATTCTGCTCTTAATCCTATTGGGATTCGGGATTCGGTCATCTTTATATATAGCTGTTGGGTTTGAATTTTTCTTTAAAAAGATTCTATTTATCGCTCTGATGGAATGCAGCGGGCTAAAGTGAGGGATTTTTGAATTAGAATCTCGAATGAATGAATTTGATGGTTATCTTGGTGCTAAGAAAACAGCATACACTGCTGATTTTATTTTTTCAGTTGGTTACGGTTACTATTAGCGCATAGAGCAATGGACTATGCAGATGGATGAAATTTGCTATATATAATACTTGATCAGATATGCCACAAAGTGTTCCTACAAGAAATGTGCAAACGAATAAATACCTACTCTTCTAAGTTCATGAATTTTTATATGTATTATTATTGTGATCTATTGCGTCTACGAAACTGTGTATTTATCAGTTTAGTTTAAATTGTGACAAATTATACTGTTTATTAGTACTATTGCTAGTATTGTAGTTAAAAATGTTTTGGATTCTTATTGTCAAATGGAGAGATTAAAATTTATAAAATTTATTGCAAAATGAATACTTTTAATACTTTCAATTGAAACATACAGAAATTTAACATGCTATTTTGGATAATGGCAGTTAGAACTACTTGACAAAATCATGCATGCATGCACTGATTTCATTTAGATTTTCTTCATTGACGGTGTTTGCAACAATATTTTAAAACAAAAAACTTGCAGTAACTGGTACTGTTCAGCCTCTTTATGAGAGAAAAGTTATTCTTAGGGAAAAATGTCAATAAAACTTACTTATCTCAATATTTTTTTTTAGTGTGCAAATTGGTCTCTACTATTGTTGCTGTAGTTGGCTGCATACACTTAAATTCATAAGAGACTATTATTTAGTTTAAAATTATTTTTGCCTTTTCTTTTATTACTTTGGGAATTTTATATTTGGTTTGGTCATGAACGTGTTTCCTTGGTTGTGATGATATACTTACTTATCACCATGTTGCAACAATTGACAAAAGCACTACAATGACTAACCATCTTTAATCTTACTGTTTGCAGCATCTCAATGTTAGTATTTCATAAAGGTTATTATAATGATTGATTAGCAAGTGTCTTCTCATTAGACACACATAAGAAATGCGAAAAATCTGCAATTGCTAGGTTTTCCTTTGTTGCCAATGCTGTTGAGCATTTGGAGTAGGTAGTTACAGATAAAGAGATTGAACATGACTCAGTTACTCCAAGTGAGTACCTAATTTTTCCTTCTATATTTCTAAAGGGATTTAAGTTCTAGAAATTTGAGGGTTTTGATGGCATGAGTTTTTTTCAATTTAAATTACACACTTAAAGGATTCCAATTTTGTTGGCAAAGTTCTGCCTCATTTGTCTTTTTTACTAAAATCTTTTTGTTGAGAAAAATATACTCAATTCTATGTAGCTCACCTCACAAAATCTTAAATGTTGTAGGTGGTTTCTCTTACCCAGGTTTGTGTCGTGAATTCTTATTATTGCCCACAATCTATTTGGATAAAAGAGCAAAACGTGTTGCCGTGAAGAAGGTGAAAGAAACTACTAGTCTAAAACGGATTGCCATCTAGAAATATTTTAAAAGTAAAAGCTTGTAAAGTGACGGGGCTAATGAAGAATAAGAACATAGCATAGCAGTATGCAAGTATCCTTGTTTGATTTGATAAATAAATGATAATGGAAGAGGGGAGAGAGAGAGAAGGAGGGAAGGTGTTGAGTCTGATAGAGAAGGCGACCAACTCCACAGCTGCTGAGGTGGACCCACGTCTCCTTAAGGCTATCAAATCTGTTGTCCGCTATTCAGATACAGAGCTCCGACTTGCTGCCAATACCCTTTTGGATCTCATGAAGCGCGACCACTCTCAGGTATGTATTTGTTTTGTTCTTTCTTTCTTTTTCGCACTAATTTCTATTAATTTTTATTTGATTATTTTAATGAATATATATTATATGCTCTCAAGTAGCTTGTAGGTGGCTTTAATCTAATTAAGATAGATTTAATATATTTTTCTGAATTATGATATTTACTTATATTGAGGTGAGGGTATCATCCCTGATTAGGCTGGCTATGCTATTATATAATCTGTTAAGGAAAAGAATTGATTAGATATATAATCTGTTAATGAAAATAATACATGTGGCCAATTCTTACCAATCTGTTGATGATCCATAGTTGACCCATAAAATTTGGGACTAAAGCTTTTGTGGTTGTTATTGTTGTCGGTTTTTTTCACTTTTGTTTTTATGATTATTATTAGGGGTGGCGGTGATTTGTTGGTTTATTAGTGGGTTTCAGTTTAACATTTTGGTAATTAATTGAATTTCAATATTTGATCGGTACAGGTAAGGTACCTGACACTCCTGATAATTGACCAACTGTTCATGCGTTCGAAGCTTTTCAGAAGCATCCTTGTTGACAACTTGGATCAGTTGCTGAGTTTGAGTGTTGGGTTCAGACGAACTCTGCCTCTCCCGGCTCCTCCTGCTGTTGCTTCTATTTTGCGCTCTAAGGCAATCGAATTCTTGGAGAAGTGGAACTCTTCCTTTGGGATTCATTACAGGCAGCTCAGATTAGGGTTTGATTACCTTAAAAACACCCTCAAGTTGCAGTTTCCTAATCTACAGGCCAATGCAGCTCGGATTCAGCAGGAGAGAGCAGAACGTGAAAGGCGGTCAAGAGAGATTTTGCTAAATAAATTTGAAATGTTCAAGGACAATTTCTCATCTATTAAGGAAGAGATCATGTCTACCGTTGATGAGATTGGGGAATGCTTAGACATAGTCCGTACAAATGAGGAATTTATGCCTCTGCCTCCTGCAGATGATGAATATTTCGAAGAGTTTCGTTCTTCTGAACTGCTGCAAATCCGTCTCAATACTTTAAAAGAAGGGGAAAAGGTTCACGAGAACACTGACAATAAAGTGGTTTTTGATGCATTAAGGGAGCTGTACAAGCTTCTAGAGACAAAGCATTTTGTTTCAGTTCAAGAATGGATTTCTGTTCTTCTAAGGGTTGAAGTGGCAGACAACAGGTTCAGAGATTCTGCTTTAAAGGAGTTAATTGACATACAAAATCGTCTCAAATCAGTGAAGAAGAAGTGTGAAGAATCAGGTTGTGCTCTTCCAAACACTGCAAATCGTGATGAAGAAGAAGATGATTTCTGGGAGGAGGGTAAGATTGGATCACTTGAGAATGAGAGGTCTACTGCTCCCAATAATCATGATGAATATTTTTCCATGAAATTAACTTCTAATAAGTTCAAAAATAAAACTCCTGAAAGCAGTAAAAAAGATTGTAATGACAATGAGATTCTCAATCCTAAAGGTGGTGAAACCAATTTGGACCCTTTAAGAAGTAAGCTTCTGGCTGAAGCTCCTGTGATGAAGTGGGGCTCTTTCTTGGATAACTGGGGTTCACACAGGAAGGTTTTGGCTAACCAGCGGGGATTGGAGCTTGAAAGTCACTGGGGTAGGGTGGACTATGACGCGGTTATTCCAGCTGAGAAAATGCCTGAACTGAATGTACATGCAACTCTTTATGAAGAGCAGCAAACTGACATTCAACCCTGCAGGGCTCCTTTGAGCAAAGGGGGACTTTGTCAGAGAAGAGACCTGAGAGTTTGTCCATTTCATGGACCTATTATACCTCGAGATGATGAGGGAAAGCCACTCAATCAGAACTCTTTAAAAGAAGAGATATCTCTTGATTTGGGGATCGATTCCATTGAGCGGTTAGCAAAACAAGCTGTGAAGAATGTTCGTGAGAGTGATAAAGAAGTAGCAAATAAGAGAGAAATTGATAAAAAGTCACTGAAGCGTGCAAAGCTTGCGAAAATTCGGGAGCACAATGATACAGTTCTAAGGGATGCTGCCTTGACATCAACTTCAAGATCTGCATCTATTGGAGAAGATATGGGGGTGACTGATGGTGAGAAACTGTCAGCCAGAAACAAGAAGGAAACACTCTCATCCATGCTGCACAAGAAAGTGACACCGAAAGATAGGATAGCTCAGAGGCTTTTGAATACACGGGCAAAGGATTCAACAACAAGACAGCTCACATTGGGTGAAGATGCAAATTACCGAGAAGCCTTCCCAAATCAATGGTAATGAAAATTTCCGATTTTAGTCTTTTGAGTACTTTAGAGGATTCAGAATTTCACAGATGCACATGTTGGTAACATGGCACCAGATTCAGATATGTTAGTGGAGACTTTTGGCATTTGCCTCACAACTGAATGCACCCAGGGATAGTGAATGATTGAGAGGATCTCTATTCTATCATTTTATGTAGATATCTTGTCTATTTTTTCATTGTTGAAATATTTGTATATATTTGAGGTGAATTAATGAGCTGGATTGAAAATTATTAATTTTCTACGAAATTTCTATGAATTCCAAATCTGTTTTATTTTTATTTTAATCTCTAGCCATTACAATTGTCTCAAATTTTTTAGTTCAAATCAAATGGTTCTTGTAAGTTTAGCAGGCAGGGAATTTCAGAATGTTAGATGATAATCCAAAATAATTAATATATTGAAACCCTATATTTATTGACACTGTTTTGTTCTGAGAATCTTTGTTTCCCCTGTTCTTTTTGCTGGGAAATTATTTAGTTTGATCTGCTTGTTGAATCATTGATCTTGTACTCCCGACCAATAAAAGGATGCCAAATCAATAGAATTTACTAATATAGTTCTTCTCTGCCATGGAACTGAAAGTCTGAAACCATATAATTGTTGTTAACACCATCTAAAACCAGTTTTCTCTGTTTGAAATTTTATGGCGGACAAGCCAAAATTTTGAGGATATTCAAATGTCAACATTTAAAATTTTGGGGATAAAATAAACTTTTCCTTTTTCTATTTTGCCAAGCTTACTTGAGCTTGTAACTACGACTATCCATGGGTCGGTCCGGAATAGGTTTAGACTCCACTTGGACTTGACCCGATTCCAGCGAGTGGTAGAACGGAGGACCTATTGTCGACCGTGAGCACCATTGGGTCTGATCGAGTTGGTTCTTCATCGAATCTAATCAGTTTCGAGGGAAACCAAGAGAGGCCGTTATAAATGAGATCTTGCTAAAAAGCACAAGATCATATCCACAAAGACCTAAAATCTTCTTTCAATGGTTAAGTGCCATGCAGAAAATGAGTGGCTGCTGACAAATTGATGCCTTTTGTGAGGTATTTTTTTTACAAAGAACAAGCTACCACTGTCAAAGCATTTTTACAAGCAATTTTACAAACACTTTCACCCCTTTTCAAGGGTTACCATTGCTTCTCTTGACAAGTTACTCAACTTAGTCCCCAAGGGTAGTATATTCAATCTAAGCAACGAAACTTTCAATACAATTGTTGTGTGCTAGCTAGATAGCAACACAAAATGAAGGAAGTTGGAAGAATATTGTTGTGTGCTAGATAGCAACGAAGCTTTCAATACAAATTTTGTAGCCCATAATAATGCTAGATGGGTTTTTTTTAACTAATATCTCAAGATTGGTCCCCATCTCATCTATTCTCGACTTTTGTTTTTTGTCCCTAGGACAGAGATAGTGGTAAATCCCTCTTGTTAGTCCTTTTTCTTTTTCTTTTTTCTTTTCTTTGAATCAAAGCATTGCTTAGCCAAAAAAAAGACCATGATAATAGAAACATTGTGATTGTGCAATAATATTAGGTTTATACATCATCTTTCTCCTAATGTGTCGACTCCACAACTATGTGAAACCCACATGACTTGAAAGGAATGATGCAAATTAATGCATGATATACATTTTTATGTCTATGGCTTGAGATGTAGTTTCATTTTCATGTAATTGAAAGTGATCCTTTCAACACATGGATGGATATCAAATTACCATAATAATTTCATTTTACTTGCAACAAGCTAAGCTTAAGACGCATCTAAAAGACAAACCATATTCATGTTTTCTTTCTTGTACACACTACTTGGGAAGCAAAATTATGTACCCTTGCCCCTACTAAGCAAATCCCACTTTAGGTTTTTTTTTTTTTTTCTTTGATGTATCAAGCTAGTTAGAATATTCTAAATCATTATTTATTATAGTATATTTTATTCCTATTATTAGCTATAAACTAGTTGAAAGCCTTAGAATTTAGTGGCATTACTTGAAGTCATAAGTAGGCAGAATTAGGATTCAATTCTCTCTCTAATTATTTTATAAATATATCAAGTATTGAGGGTTGATTTTCTAACTTGGACCATTGATTCTTTTGTAGCTTTGAGAAGCAAAAGAATATTTCAGAAGAATCAGTTCCGTAAGGTAGTAATCATATCAAATTTCTGATAAACAACAGACATATTTAGGGATATATATATGTAGTGCATCAAATCAATCGGGGGAAATTAAGGAAATTGATATGTCATTAATTTTATATAAACTCTGGTTTGTTACGCAAAGCCACAATTAAGTGACCAAAGATACATTGATGAAGAAAACACGACGTTCAGAACTTAAGTCCAACAAACTAAAGAGGCACATAAGACATACAACTATCATTCAGAACAATGACAAGTAAACATAAAGCATAAAAATTATTTAAACCAACAACACCTAGCTAACATACTGAAATTGGTCCTTCAATTATGTATCAGGTGCGTACTGCTGGAGCAGTTCGGTGCACCCAGCCAATGGCTGATCTTTGAGGAACCCCATAGCATTTGCAGAAAGATTTTCATTAATGACACCATTGTAACGTGTGAGTACAAGAGTGGCGCGGCTACGACCTGGGTCGGCTGATTTGCAGTCAGCCACTGGGCTGCTAACAAGAACGGACTCACATATTTCGTCTTGATGGTCATTTTCAACGGAGATGTTGTATGTTCCAGTTGAGTCAGTCACTCCTTCGTTGCTGTACACAACCTGTAGACTTTTCCTATCTCTGCACTCAATTCTAACCTTTGCACCTAATAACAAGCATGATATCCAAACTATTACAAACTGATATTATAGTATCTTCACGAATCACAATAGACAGTTCAATACAAGACAACTAAAGCACCATTTGGAAAGAAATAAGAAAGAATGATAATGTATGGTATGAGATCAATAATTGCAGGATTTACTTCTTACTTGACTAGAAGATGAACTGAAATGCATTTACTATAGACACATACATATATCAGTATGTCATACAAAATGACCAATGTTTTGGAATGCCAAGTTTATTTTTTCAAAGGTTAAACCACCTTCCTAAGAAATGAAAAACATGTCAGATTAAAGTGACAATGAAACTTTCTTTTTTAATTGACAAAGTTGCCAACCATGCATAACCATAACTCTGACTAGTAAAGGACTGTATTCGAAATGAGATTTATATATGTTGGTACCTTCAATATAATTGGTAGCAGGGGTCTCAAACCCACATCGGCAAGTGTCGCAGTAGACACGTCCTATGACATTGAAGGGGCTCCCCGAGCTCTGTGCGCTAATAAAAGCTTGGAGGAGGACACAAAGTGCCAGCAACATAAAGGGTCTAGCGCTAGTACTCGCCATGGCTGTCAAGGAAATAAGTAGTGACTAGCAAAATGAGAGAGATACACACTAATGATCAATGAAAATGAGAAATGAAGTCGAAAAAATAGGCAAGTTATTATAGTGATGGGTTGAGAGGGTCAATGGGAATTGTTTAAGTGTTGTTTACATGTGCAACCATTGAAACAAAAGCGAGTCTTTCGGGCCTGTGCTGGTTTTGTTTCTCTGAAAATTTTTCTCATTAATTGTTGTCGGTGGTACAGACTGTAGTATTTTCTATTTGTATAATTTTATGAATATGTTGTCATTTCTTGGTTTGGACTTTGGGATTATAATCAACATTGGAATTTGTCACCCTAATGGTGAGGAATGAGGATATGATATTCTAATTTCTTTTGTAAAAGTGCTTTGATACTGTATGTTTTTCTAAGTGAATTATTGGATTTTTTAGGCAGTATACTTGCAGGCTACATCTTCAAAAGAATCAAAACCTTGAGCACATGCAAGAGAAATATACTTACGTACAATGCATGATAACATGAATACATAACCTAAAAAAGAATATTTCTAAGTTCATTATAAGATAATAAGGGAATTTATCAAAGTTTTTTTTTTTTTTGTTTTCTTTTTTCAATAATTCAACAGTTACAACGAAGTTGAGATGTCAATTACTAGTTCAATTACAAGACTTTGAACGAGAATTAATAAATATTTATTAGTCCAGTTGTCCGAACCATTGAGCTAGCATATACAGTCAATTTAAATAATCTTGAAAACCTATTTCATGTCAACCTCCACTATGACTTTTTTTTTTTTAATGAATTAAAATCTTCTTGAATTCTTAAAAGGGTAATATTAACGGATGCCCTAAGGGCAGTTTAGAAACTATTTTTAAAAACATTTTTTAGGAAAATGATTAAGCAGTTAATTATTCTGACAACTTTTTATATAGTTTATTAACAATTGTTTAAATGGCACCCATTAACACGACCCTCTTAAATAACTTTGCAAGAATTTTAAAATTCTTTCCATTTATTATAAAATGAGTTAATTTTATTTTACCATGTCATCAACATTTAATCAAACACCAATAACACTATTTTGGTATCTATTTAAATTATTATTAACGTAATAAAATTTAGGTGAATTGTATTCTAAGAATTTCACAATAAAACTAGAGAATCTAAATGTTGGAATATTCATGTGTGAATATTGTTGTTAGTTACGTGGTGAAATCTAATATTGCATAATAATGAAAAAAATAATAAGTCATAAAAGAAATCAAATTTAGTGGGGAAATATTATTTATTGTTTCTTTTTCTTGTCCCTGGGATAGATAAAGGGCAATTGAGTATCATATAGATTAGAGCAATTTGCATTTCTTGCCAAATATTGAAGATCGATCGGTGACTACAATTTTATAAGCACCATGCATGATTGATTAAGTTAAGAAATCTCCATTCACCATATAATATTTGCCGGCCATTTTCTTTGGTGAAGGTACGTAGTGCCAATAAATTTCTGCTTGCATTGCATGTGCAAAACCTAGCTTGATGGATGAGCAAGTGTGAGAAAGATTTAGGCTTTGCCTAAGCAGATCCAAGGACAATTGCTAAAGTAGGAGTTGACTAAAACTTAAGATTGCCAAAAAATTGAGGGACATTAAATGCATGTTGTAGATCTCGATGACAAAGCCATCGTATCCAGCACAACTATTATGCAGTAATTATTTAGAAAGACTTCACAGAGTGCAGATTAATAGGGAAGCAAAGCATGCGATTTATTCATTTATTTGTGCAAATTATTCTAAGGTCAGAAGTCAGAATAATTATTTGTTTCATGTCACAATACCCACACTTAGTACTCATCACTCAGAAAGTGTAGATACTAGATATTAGGCATTCGCATTTTCTAAGTGTTGTCCACACTTTATTAGTAATTATGTAAGGAGTATGGGTATTAAAGTGTGAAACAATTATGGTCCTTTTATCGTTCCACTGTAAGCTATTTCATGAATGAGATATATGTTGAATTTTTTTCACTGCATGTGAGTCCCATACAGTTATAGATGAAAGATGTATATATTCTACACATAATTAAGATAATTATTATATTCTTAAACCACCGTCTAGACATTGTTGTTTGGACTCTAGGGACAAAGCTTCCCTTTTCAGTTTTCACTCATATGAGGGGCGGTGCTATAAGCCTATAATGCTATTGACCAACTGGGTCATTGATCCTTGAGAAGCCATGAATTTGTGCATCACATGAGGTCAACATTCGGAAATGTTACCATTGGGCTTGAAACTTCCAATACGAAGGTGCGAAATATATCAAATTATCCAACAAAGCCCATCAAAAGTCTTAACTCCATGAGCCCAAAATTAAATCTAGCCTAGATGGCTCACTTGCGTGAACAAAGTAAAAAATACAAAGGAGGGAAAAGTACACAAAATCTCCATGTGGATTTCCCCGCAAGACACAAAAACCTTTGAAGTTTTTAGTATAATACTTAAAAGTTTTTACCAAAAAAAAAAAAAAAACTCAAGCGCGGTAATGTTTTGTGTAAACCGTAAACTGTAATGAAGAGTATATTGCTAATATGATGAGGTGTTTTCATATTTAAAGTTGAATTTCACGTAAAACGATACCACATGAAGTAGGGGTCAAGTGTTACACAATTATTATTTTACACATAAAACAATATTACAAAGGGTTAAATGTTACATTAAAAACATCAAGATGATTTTATGTTTTATGGAAAAACTACATAGGTTGTGTGTATTTTGACCCTATTTCCAAAAGATAGGTGGTCTAGGTATATTTATGTGAATTAAAACCCAACTCCATTAGGTTACAATAATTAACCATTCTCAAAAAAAAAAAAAAAAAAGTTACAATAATTAAGGTTCTATTTGAGAACTGCTTATTTTGCTGAAACTGAAAATTTTTTGTTGAAAGTACTGTAGATAAAAGTAAAAATTAGCTGAAATAGTATAATGAGACTTATAAATAATATCAAAAAATGTAGTGGAACCCATAAATAATAGCAAAAATAAACTGAATAGTAAAATAAATTGTCAAAAAATAAGCTATCCAAACGAACAGTAAGACCATCAAAACGGAATGACTGAGCCAAAGGAATGGGCCTTCTATCCTACTTTTCAGATGAGTCCATAAGCTTATTAAAATCACCTATTAAGTATTAACAGCCAGAAAAAGCAATGTTGTCTTGAAATTAGATGAATTCATGTTAATGACTAATAATTAAATTACGGTTGAAACTATATTATTTGAGATAATTAGATTCCATGAATTTTGTTAATGAACCTTGAATTGTTAAAATACAATATAATTTTTATTTATGAAATGGAGAACTTATACTATCAATAAATTACTATATATATAATATCTTATTTACAAACTAATGCGATTCAATCTAAAATCTGTACGAGTATGCTTTTATATATGTATTAATATAAACATATAATATTTTATTTTATTTAAATTGAGTCTCATACTAGGTGTGTTTTACCAAAACTATTATTATATTTGAACTTAACTCGTTTAATAATTTAAAAAAATGAACTTGAGTTTAAATCTTTTTTTTTTTTGAAAAATAATTACAACATGCTACAGCTCGAACTCTTTCTCCCGTAAATCTCCAAGCACTTTGTGCATAGAAAGTGTCAATTTAGATACAAGACCTTTGACATTAAATCTTTTTTTGTTGTTGAAATAAATGAATATAAACGTCGGGTAGCAAAAAAAAAAAAAAAAAAGAATATAAATGTCTATTCCTTTTTTCAGTCCAACCTCAGTTTAGTTATTAAGAATGATTATGACTCATTAGCCTAATTAGTAGGAGTACATATTTTCAGCCCATGCTTCAAGTAACCGAAACCGCACGTTGGACTTTAAGGGAAATTATTGTATATTTCCAAAATACCATAAATGTATACTCTCTCCTCTTACATGAATGATAGATCTTATTAATTAAATTTATAGATGCTTCAAGTAACCGAAACTGCACGTTGGACTTTAAGGGAAATTATTGTATATTTTCAAAATACCATAAATATATATTCTCTCCTCTCACATGAATGATAGATCTTATTAATTAAATTTATAGTGAGACCTACTATTTATGTGAGTGAAAAAATTACACATTTATAATATTTTGGGATAAAAAATTTTCCGGACCTCAGAGGGCAACGGGTTACCTGATGTAAGACAAAGTAATTAACACGAGGCTAGGCTTAAAAGTTGGTCCAGAGTTTTGTAATTTAATTATGGGCCTTCAGTACTCTTCGTCCTTCCCATCACTGTTAGTAAAAACCAAACAAAAAAACAATTGTTAGTGGTCCAAAGAATCCAGAGTCCAGACAAGTTTTCAACCCTTTAATACGTAACAAATAGTAGTCTAGGGCATCACGTACATCTTAATATAGGATGGGATAGCTACACCAATAGGGTGAAGCCAGTGCAGTGATATGGACATAAATGGGCTGGCGCTCAATGCCATTTTGTCTGAGATCACCAACACAAGACTGCAAGAGAGTTTTTTTTTTATAAATGGACTGGCGCTCAATGCCACTTTGTCTGAGATCACCAACACAAGACTGCAAGAGAGTTTTTTTTTTTTTTTAATCTTCTTTTCCCCCCCTTAACACAAGTGTTATCTCATGAAGCACCTCTTTTTTTTCTTTTTTCTTTTTTTTTTCTTTTTTTTTTTAAAGAAGTTATGAAGTACTTGGGACTTGGGAGGGTTTAACTTAAGTTAGCAATTATTATTATTATTATTATTATTTTGGTATTATGTCTATTGTTTTAACTCTACTTTCTCTCACAACAATGATAACATCTATATATCAAGAAAAAAAAATACATAAATAATATTAAAGTGGTTGTGGTTGTGGTAGGTGAGAGAGCACAATTAATAATATATCCTTTTACACTCAGGGATATATATATGTGTGTACTCGCGCGCTAATATAAAAAATTATGATTAAAGTAATTCGCTTTTATATGTGGATTTGGATTAATTATAACACTAGTTTGTTTAGCACCAATTATACCATGTCATTTCAATAATTATTTCTAAAATATTTTGTATCTATTGATATCAAATTAGTATTATTCATCACCCTTCCAACTTTCAAAAATCCCATACATTCTAGTAGGAAAAATGGGGTTAGCTTTTCAAACAATGGTGCTTTACATCGCTATAAGAGAGTATCGTTATTGTAATGACGCGATTCGTGACGGACCGTAACAGTGTCGGGTTCGCACGTAAAAAGGCCCCTAACAATATCACTTGTAGAGCGTGGATTTGGAAGGCTAGGCCCTGGTTGACAGGCGGTGGGTTTTCACGGTGTTCGTACGAGTTTAAGTTTTCCTTCACCCCTGGAGTCTTTCTCCTGGAGGTGGGCTGGGAGGCTCTGGTTTCTGGCCATTTTTCCCAACCCCTTCCCAAAGTTACTTAGTTTTCCTTTTATACTCGCCTGTGTCCATTATCCTTCATCCACGTGTAAGGTCAATCTTTCCAAGGCTGATACTTGTCCCACCAGTCCATCCCCCAAAGTCGTTGGGGGTGGTTGTAAGAGCCAAAGAATGCGGCCCTGTCGGGTTCAGAACATTAAATGACAATAACAGTAGCTTTCCCTGGATATTTTAGATCTTTCTTCCATGTTCCAGTCCTATACCGTTTTTACCCTTCCCTTTGGGGGTACTGTGGGTCTGCCGAGGACTGAACTACCCTCGGCGGTACCCAAAGGCTATTCGTTGAGCTTGGGCCATAATCCTCCTCGGCTTGGGCCTTGGGACTCTCCTTGGGTAGATGGGCCTGGCCCATAAATCATTTGCGCCCCACATTAGCCCCTCAAAACCCGGCTGTCCAACCCCTGGGCTGGACAGGGGGGTTTTGGTGACGCCAAACTTCTTCCTACGGCCCAATCCATTCGGCCTATTAAACATGCTGGCGACTCCTCATATGCCCAAGAGGTGCACCGGTCTACGAAACAGTTTTTAATTTCGCGCTTGAGGCGTTCTTATCGCTTGAGGTATCCAAAACGCGCTTTGAATGATCACTATTTACGAGACTACTTTAATTCGACGGTTTATTTTGATGGGGTGGAGAAACGGAACCGGCATGTTTGTGTTGACAGATCCCTTTGGAGATCTGAACCTATTAAATGCCTCCCGCTCCCCCCTCTGTATAAGAAGGAAGAGAGGAGGTTATTGTTTTTATCAAGAATCCCTTTTCATCTCCCTGAGTCTCTGAAATACTTAGCCTCCCTTAGGATTCGGTTTACCCACTGGTTTATACACTTAATCGTAAAACACTTTACCGTAACAACAAGGGATGCAAAAGCCCCACCCCTCCCAAAAACGCCACGTTCCGATAAAGCTCATCATGGCTCGATCGGGACAGGGATGGCGAAGACTCAAAATCAACCTCATCCTTCTTTCAGTCAAAATTCGAAGCAGGGACTCGTCACGTCAAACTTTCGACGTGACTGAGTCGAGAACACCCAAGATCACTACCATCCGGCTCCTCACGAGCGTACCTAATATGGCACCGACGTGTTAGGAGTCAGGGTTGAGGCAGGGGCTAAGTGCTTCTGTTTCTCCCTCTTTTGCTCCCTGGTGCCTTCCCCCGCCCTCTCCTTATAGTCTTCCCAGCACCAGTTCCGACCCGGTGCTTTCTCTTCTCCCTCTTTTGCTTCTTTTACTTCTTTTCATTTCTTCTCTCCTCTTCTCCTCCTTCTTTACTCATGTCCTCCATCTTCTTTATTCATCCCCTCCATCTTCGTCATTGATTTCTTCCTTACTATTTCCTTCTTCTTTATTCATTTTCTTTTTTTAAAGTGAGTCCCTCTCTTAGTATGAGCAGCAATGAGGCGGAGATTGGAGAAATTTTGAAGACGAGTTTAAAAGACGCTTGACAGTTTACTTTTCTGTACTACAGATGTAATGGTTGTTTAGGCAGTTCACATTTTGTATAGGCTTGTTTGAGCCACTTTTTGTATGTTGTAGCAATTTTTCATATTAATAAAGATTGTTGTCTACCTCATTCCGCATATTATGTCTTTACGTTTTCATAAATTTGCAAGCACTGCTCGGCACAATGATATAGCATTTAAATCAATGACGACTAAAACCAAAATACTTGATAATAAATAGATATCGCCATAACTTTGATAGAAGTGCTTAGCACAATAAGGCCGACCCGTAAAAAATAGTACTTACCCGGAACTACCGAGGAGAGAACCGAGGGCTTGATGTCGTGTGAGAAATAACCATCCGAGGACATACCACCTGCCAAATGAATAGCCCTCGTATATGACTGAATGCTGGGGCGTTCCACCACCTTCCTTACACCCTTATTGGCCTTAACCTTCTATGGTGTTTAAGCCGTGGACGAAGTGACTTGACGTTTTTATCAAGTAGCCCATCTTACTAAATTCAAACCTTTTCTTATCTAAGTGTTTGGTTTCTCCATTGGCTTGGGTCCGAGGACCATACAAGGCCTTGGTTCTATCCAAAACTTGTGATTTTTTCTTTTTTGCACTTGGTTTCCCCATAGGCTTGAGTCCGAGGACCATGCAATGCGTTGGTTCTGTCCAAAACTTGTGATTTTTTCTTTTTTGCACTCGGTTTCCCCATAGGCTTGAGTCCGAGGACCATGCAATGCCTTGGTTCTGTCCAAAACTTGTGATTTTTTCTTTTTTGCACTTGGTTTCCCCATAAGCTTGAGTCCGAGGACCATGCAATGCCTTGGTTCTGTCCAAAACTTGTGATTTTTTCTTTTTTGTACTTGGTTTCCCCATAGGCTTGAGTCCGAGGACCATGCAATGCCTTGGTTCTATCCATGGGCCCTTGTGCTGAATCGGGCCTGGGCTGCGAATTTATTGGGCCCAAAAACTAGAGGGTATTTCCGTAGTCTTAGGTCACGCGGTACTTTCTGGGCATCCCAGTATTCGAGGCGCGCCTTCTCGAGACTCCTTTATCCTCAGAGTTGCAGACGACGTTGGAAATCGAGCCAGAGACATTTTGTCCATAGCGTTCCTTGGGACGCTGCGTGAATTAAATGCCACCACTTTATCTTTTAACATAAATAGGCGAGAAAGTTGCTCTATCCACACAAAAATCCTTCAGTTTCCTCCCTTGGTACATCATGCTTGAGGCGGGGGTTGGGAAGAAAAAACTCTCTCCGCCACAGAGGCGCCGTGTCCCTCTGACACTCGGAGTAGTGAGGTACGGGCCAAGGAGGCGCAAATACAAGGGAGCATTCCGTTTCGTCATAGGGGAGAGGATCTTTTTCCCTCTTTTAGTCAAAATCCGAAGCAGGTTCTGGTCATGCCAGTTTTTCGGTATGTCCAAAGAAGGAATTTCCACCATCAGCACTGTTTGCCTTGTAGCAGACAAATTTTTGTGGGGGCTTCCCAACCTCAAGCTCCTAGCACCTTTTCTGTAGATGGTGTTAGCCTGAGGTCAGGTTCTTTGGCTGCCTGGGTTATGGGCATGCAGAAGTGTCGAGGAATAGTTTCCTTAGACAATAACTTGGCGCAGTAGCCAACCTCTCATCTGAGCTGTCCCCACGGCCTTATCTCCACTCGCTTGTATTTTCCTTTACTTATGTAGTCAGCTTTAGTGTAAGCTTGTTTCAGCTTTTCATTGTACACTGTACTGTTCCTTTGTCTTAATAAAATATGTGTCTATTTCTCCATACATATCTTTCTTCTCCGTAACAACTACTTTATGCATGAATATTAAATGCAAGCTTGCCCTTAGGGATATTCCAGGCAGAAAAAATGCTTTAACACAGGTTCCTACTAATTTAAACTCACAAATATTATCAAGTATAACAATGGTAACTTTCAATAAATTAAATTCTTGGAACTAACCGGGATAAGCGCTGAGTACTACGCGATGCATGCTAGACCAATGTCCGAGAACGATAATCTCTAAGTAATTCGTCCGAGAGGGTAGCCGAGTAGCGAGGGGTTTTGGTTGTGCTTTTGGATAATATGTTGCGCCGTGTCGCATCCACCCCTTTGATATTGTGGGAACAGAGGGTAGACCGAGGAATTCGCGCAATCAAGGTATTAACCCATCTGTTAACGCGGAGTTCTCCTCGGATGGTATTTTGAGGTTTACGCGCCATAGTTTTTTTTTTTTTTTTTTTTTTTTTTTTTTTTTTTTTTAAATAGCTGGTTCCTCATCCAGGTAGTTGGTTTCCCCAGAGGCTTGAGTCCGAGGACTATGCAATGCCTTGGTTCTGTCCAAAACCTAGTTTTCCTCATCCAGGTAGTTGGTTTCCCCAGAGGCTTGAGTCCGAGGACTATGCAATGCCTTGGTTCTGTCCAAAACCTAGTTTTCCACATCCAGGTAATTGGTTTCCCCAGAGGCTTGAGTCCGAGGACTATGCAACGCCTTGGTTCTGTCCAAAACCTAGTTTTCCACATCCAGGTAGTTGGTTTCCCCTGAGGCTTGGGTCCGAGGACCATGCAATGCCTCGGTTCTGTCCAAAACCTAGTTTTCCACATCCAGGTAGTTGGTTTCCCCTGAGGCTTGGGTCCGAGGACCATGCAATGCCTCGGTTCTGTCCAAAACCTAGTTTTCCACATCCAGGTAGTTGGTTTCCCCTGAGGCTTGGGTCCGTGGACCATGTAATGCCTTGGTTCTGTCCAAAACCTAGTTTTCCCTTTGTGCGGGATCTTGGCTTTAGGGGAGTTAGCTCCTCAGCCAAGCCCCTAGAGTTTATCCATACGGTTAACGTTACCAGGTGCCTAGTTTACTCTTTACAGGGGACCTTGGCTTTAAGGGGGTTAGTTCCTCAACCCAGCCCCTAGTCAAGAAACGTAATCCCTAACAGAACTTTATACTAGAACTCTATATCCAACGGTTAGATATAACGAAGAAACTCTATCGACCCACTTCCTATACCAACACACAAGCCTTTCCCACAGACGGCGCCAATTGTAAGGATGCGATTCGTGACGGACCGTAACAGTGTCGGGTTCGCACGTAAAAAGGCCCCTAACAATATCACTTGTAGAGCGTGGGTTTGGAAGGCTAGGCCCTGGTTGACAGGCGATGAGTTTTCACGGTGTTCGTACGAGTTTAAGTTTTCCTTCACCCCTGGAGTCTTTCTCCTGGAGGTGGGCTGGGAGGCTCTGGTTTCTGGCCATTTTTCCCAACCCCTTCCCAAAGTTACTTAGTTTTCCTTTTATACTCGCCTGTGTCCATTATCCTTCATCCACGTGTAGGGTCAATCTTTCCAAGGCTGATACTTGTCCCATCAGTCCATCCCCCAAAGTCGTTGGGGGTGGTTGTAAGAGCCAAAGAATGCGGCCCTGTCGGGTTCAGAACATTAAATGACAATAACAGCAGCTTTCCCTGGATATTTTAGATCTTTCTTCCATGTTCCAGTCCTATACCGTTTTTACCCTTCCCTTTGGGGGTACTGTGGGTCTGCCGAGGACTGAACTACCCTCGGCGGTACCCAAAGGCTATTCGTTGAGCTTGGGCCATAATCCTCATCGGCTTGGGCCTTTGGACTCTCCCTGGGTAGATGGGCCTGGCCCATAAATCATTTGCGCCCCACAATACCCATGAATTCTATGTCTTCTTAAACCTCAATTTACATCATAAGTCAAAGTAGTCGTTGCTTGGAATAGTATTGTTTTTAACTAAAAAAATTTACCCCTTTACAAATATATACTAATAGTTAAAAATTTAATTATGGTTGAAAAGATATTATTTGAGTTAATTAGATAAAATGAATTTTGTTTATAAAATTATAAAAATTAGGTTCACCAACATTGTATATTTGTATTGTTAAAATTCATATATAATTTTACTACAAAATGGAATATTTATATTATCAATTAATTATAAATAATAGTTTGATATATTATTAATTTATTTACAAAGTTGTGCAATCCAATTTGAAGTTTGTATAAATAAGTTTTAAACATTTATATAAATAAATATATAATATTATATATATTTTAATTGAGTCCCATACTTGTAATTTGTTTAAGAAAACATTATTATATTTGAATTTAGCTCATTTGCTAAATAAACGAACACATACAAAAAAATTTCTTGAATCAACTCTGAATTGTTTATAAACAATATGGTTCATTTATAACTGTGGGGCGCAAATGATTTATGGGCCAGGCCCATCTACCCAGGGAGAGTCCAAAGGCCCAAGCCGAGGAGGATTATGGCCCAAGCTCAACGAATAGCCTTTGGGTACCGCCGAGGGTAGTTCAGTCCTCGGCAGACCCACAGTACCCCCAAAGGGAAGGGTAAAAACGGTATAGGACTGGAACATGGAAGAAAGATCTAAAATATCCAGGGAAAGCTGCTGTTATTGTCATTTAATGTTCTGAACCCGACAGGGCCGCATTCTTTGGCTCTTATAACCACCCCCAACGACTTTGGGGGATGGACTGATGGGACAAGTATCAGCCTTGGAAAGATTGACCCTACACGTGGATGAAGGATAATGGACACAGGCGAGTATAAAAGGAAAACTAAGTAACTTTGGGAAGGGGTTGGGAAAAATGGCCAGAAACCAGAGCCTCCCAGCCCACCTCCAGGAGAAAGACTCCAGGGGTGAAGGAAAACTTAAACTCGTACGAACACCGTGAAAACCCACCGCCTGTCAACCAGGGCCTAGCCTTCCAAACCCACGCTCTACAAGTGATATTGTTAGGGGCCTTTTTACGTGCGAACCCGACACTGTTACGGTCCGTCACGAATCGCGTCCTTACAATTGGCGCCGTCTGTGGGAAAGGCTTGTGTGTTGGTATAGGAAGTGGGTCGATAGAGTTTCTTCGTTATATCTAACCGTTGAATATAGAGTTCTAGTATAAAGTTCTATTAGGGATTACGTTTCTTGACTAGGGGCTGGGTTGAGGAACTAACCCCCTTAAAGCCAAGGTCCCCTGTAAAGAGTAAACTAGGCACCTGGTAACGTTAACCGTATGGATAAACTCTAGGGGCTTGGCTGAGGAGCTAACTCCCCTAAAGCCAAGATCCCGCACAAAGGGAAAACTAGGTTTTGGACAGAACCAAGGCATTGCATGGTCCTCGGACCCAAGCCTCAGGGGAAACCAACTACCTGGATGTAATGAAAACTAGGTTTTGGACAGAACCAAGGCATTGCATGGTCCTCGGACCCAAGCCTCAGGGGAAACCAACTACCTGGATGTAATGAAAACTAGGTTTTGGACAGAACCAAGGCGTTGCATAGTCCTCGGACTCAAGCCTCTGGGGAACCAATTACCTGGATGTGGAAAAACTAGGTTTTGGACAGAACCAAGGCATTGCATAGTCCTCGGACTCAAGCTCTGGGGAAACCAACTACCTGGATGAGGAAAACTAGGTTTTGGACAGAACCAAGGCATTGCATAGTCCTCGGACTCAAGCCTCTGGGGAAACCAACTACCTGGATGAGGAACCAGCTATTTAAAAAAAAAAAAAAAAAAAAAAAAAAAAAAAAAAAAAAAAAAAAACTATGGCGCGTAAACCTCAAAATACCATCCGAGGAGAACTCCGCGTTAACAGATGGGTTAATACCTTGATTGCGCGAATTCCTCGGTCTACCCTCTGTTCCCCCAATATCAAAGGGGTGGATGCGACACGGCGCAACATATTATCCAAAAGCACAACCAAAACCCCTCGCTACTCGGCTACCCTCTCGGACGAATTACTTAGAGATTATCGTTCTCGGACATTGGTCTAGCATGCATCGCGTAGTACTCAACGCTTATCCCGGTTAGTTCCAAGAATTTAATTTATTGAAAGTTACCATTGTTATACTTGATAATATTTGTGAGTTTAAATTAGTAGGAACCTGTGTTAAAGCATTTTTTCTGCCTGGAATATCCCTAAGGGCAAGCTTGCATTTAATATTCATGCATAAAGTAGTTGTTACGGAGAAGAAAGATATGTATGGAGAAATAGACACATATTTTATTAAGACAAAGGAACAGTACAGTGTACAATGAAAAGCTGAAACAAGCTTACACTAAAGCTGACTACATAAGTAAAGGAAAATACAAGCGAGTGGAGATAAGGCCGTGGGGACAGCTCAGATGAGAGGTTGGCTACTGCGCCAAGTTATTGTCTAAGGAAACTATTCCTCGACACTTCTGCATGCCCATAACCCAGGCAGCCAAAGAACCTGACCTCAGGCTAACACCATCTACAGAAAAGGTGCTAGGAGCTTGAGGTTGGGAAGCCCCCACAAAAATTTGTCTGCTACAAGGCAGACAGTGCTGATGGTGGAAATTCCTTCTTTGGACATACCGAAAAACTGGCATGACCAGAACCTGCTTCGGATTTTGACTAAAAGAGGGAAAAAGATCCTCTCCCCTATGACGAAACGGAATGCTCCCTTGTATTTGCGCCTCCTTGGCCCGTACCTCACTACTCCGAGTGTCAGAGGGACACGGCGCCTCTGTGGCGGAGAGAGTTTTTTCTTCCCAACCCCCGCCTCAAGCATGATGTACCAAGGGAGGAAACTGAAGGATTTTTGTGTGGATAGAGCAACTTTCTCGCCTATTTATGTTAAAAGATAAAGTGGTGGCATTTAATTCACGCAGCGTCCCAAGGAACGCTATGGACAAAATGTCTCTGGCTCGATTTCCAACGTCGTCTGCAACTCTGAGGATAAAGGAGTCTCGAGAAGGCGCGCCTCGAACACTGGGACGCCCAGAAAGTACCGCGTGACCTAAGACTACGGAAATACCCTCTAGTTTTTGGGCCCAATAAATTCGCAGCCCAGGCCCGATTCAGCACAAGGGCCCAGGGATAGAACCAAGGTATTGCATGGTCCTCGGACTCAAGCCTATGGGGAAACCAAGTACAAAAAAGAAAAAATCACAAGTTTTGGACAGAACCAAGGCATTGCATGGTCCTCGGACTCAAGCCTATGGGGAAACCAAGTGCAAAAAAGAAAAAATCACAAGTTTTGGACAGAATCAAGGCATTGCATGGTCCTCGGACTCAAGCCTATGGGGAAACCAAGTGTAAAAAAGAAAAAATCACAAGTTTTGGACAGAACCAAGGCCTTGTATGGTCCTCGGACCCAAGCCAATGGAGAAACCAAACACTTAGATAAGAAAAGGTTTGAATTTAGTAAGATGGGCTACTTGATAAAAACGTCAAGTCACTTCTTCCACGGTTTAAACACCATAGAAGGTTAAGGCCAATAAGGGTGTAAGGAAGGTGGTGGAACGCCCCAGCATTCAGTCATATACGAGGGCTATTCATTTGGCAGGTGGTATGTCCTCGGATGGTTATTTCTCACACGGCATCAAACCCTCGGTTCTCTCCTCGGCTAATTCCGGGTAAGTACTATTTTTTACGGGTCGGCCTTATTGTGCTAAGCACTTCTATCAAAGTTATGGCGATATCTATTTATTATCAAGTATTTTGGTTTTAGTCGTCATTGATTTAAATGCTATATCATTGTGCCGAGCAGTGCTTGCAAATTTATGAAAACGTAAAGACATAATATGCGGAATGAGGTAGACAACAATCTTTATTAATATGAAAAATTGCTACAACATACAAAAAGGGGCTCAAACGAGCCTATACAAAATGTGAACTGCCTAAACAACCATTACATCTGTAGTACAGAAAAATAAACTGTCAAGCGTCTTTTAAACTCGTCTTCAAAGTTTCTCCAATCTCCGCCTCATTGCTGCTCATACTAAGAGAGGGACTCACTTTAAAAAAAGAAAATGAATAAAGAAGAAGGAAATAGTAAGGAAGAAATCAATGACGAAGATGGAGGGGATGAATAAAGAAGATGGAGGACATGAGTAAAGAAGGAGGAGAAGAGGAGAGAAGAAATGAAAAGAAAGAAAAGGAGCAAAAGAGGGAGAAGAGAAAGTACCAGGTCGGAACTGGTGCTGGGAAGACTATAAGGAGAGGGCGGGGGAAGGCACCAGGGAGCAAAAGAGGGAGAAACAGAAGCACTTAGCCCCTGCCTCAGCCCTGACTCCTAACACGCCGGTGCCATATTAGGTACGCTCGTGAGGAGCCGGATGGTAGTGATCTTGGGTGTTCTCGACTCAGTCACGTCGAAAGTTTGACGTGACGAGTCCCTGCTTCGAATTTTGACTGAAAGAAGGATGAGGTTGATTTTGAGTCTTCGCCATCCCTGTCCCGATCGAGCCATGATGAGTTTTATCGGAACGTGGCGTTTTTGGGAGGGGTGGGGCTTTTGCATCCCTTGTTGTTACGGTAAAGTGTTTTACGATTAAGTGTATAAACCAGTGGGTAAACCGAATCCTAAGGGAGGCTAAGTATTTCAGAGACTCAGGGAGATGAAAAGGGATTCTTGATAAAAACAATAACCTCCTCTCTTCCTTCTTATACAGAGGGGGGAGCGGGAGGCATTTAATAGGTTCAGATCTCCAAAGGGATCTGTCAACACAAACATGCCGGTTCCGTTTCTCCACCCCATCAAAATAAACCGTCGAATTAAAGTAGTCTCGTAAATAGTGATCATTCAAAGCGCGTTTTGGATACCTCAAGCGATAAGAACGCCTCAAGCGCGAAATTAAAAACTGTTTCGTAGACCGGTGCACCTCTTGGGCATATGAGGAGTCGCCAGCATGTTTAATAGGCCAAATGGATTGGGCCGTAGGAAGAAGTTTGGCGTCACCAAAACCCCCCTGTCCAGCCCAGGGGTTGGACAGCCGGGTTTTGAGGGGCTAATGTGGGGCGCAAATGATTTATGGGCCAGACCCATCTACCCAGGGAGAGTCCAAAGGCCCAAGCCGAGGAGGATTATGGCCCAAGCTCAACGAATAGCCTTTGGGTACCGCCGAGGGTAGTTCAGTCCTCGGCAGACCCACAGTACCCCCAAAGGGAAGGGTAAAAACGGTATAGGACTGGAACATGGAAGAAAGATCTAAAATATCCAGGGAAAGCTGCTGTTATTGTCATTTAATGTTCTGAACCCGACAGGGCCGCATTCTTTGGCTCTTACAACCACCCCCAACGACTTTGGGGGATGGACTGATGGGACAAGTATCAGCCTTGGAAAGATTGACCCTACACGTGGATGAAGGATAATGGACACAGGCGAGTATAAAAGGAAAACTAAGTAACTTTGGGAAGGGGTTGGGAAAAATGGCCAGAAACCAGAGCCTCCCAGCCCACCTCCAGGAGAAAGACTCCAGGGGTGAAGGAAAACTTAAACTCGTACGAACACCGTGAAAACCCACCGCCTGTCAACCAGGGCCTAGCCTTCCAAACCCACGCTCTACAAGTGATATTGTTAGGGGCCTTTTTACGTGCGAACCCGACACTGTTACGGTCCGTCACGAATCGCGTCCTTACAGGTATATTTATGTATATATGTGTGTTTTCTATGTTATATAAGAAAGATAAGATAATTTCTATAGGGGCCTTCTAAAACAAACTGGAAAAAAAAAAAAAAAAAAATCTCTTTGTCATCAAGAGAGATATAGGCCTATAAGTGAGCTTCCAAGCCCACTACAAATAATTTAGACATTTATAACCCATTCAATGTCTTATTCATATTTCATATATTAGACGCCAAGGCCCTACGACGATATAATTAGGTTTTCTTACAATAATATGATAGAATTCAATTCATGACGATTATTCCATGATGATTGCTCTTTATTATTAGGTTAAGACATTAATTGTTTTTTATTTAAGCAAGATTCGAATCACAAATTTCTTATTTGATGACAAAAAACTTTAACAATTTTCGTACAATGATAATAGAACAATTTACTTTGTATGTGATTACAGTTAGGACCTAATTGTTTTGTCTCATAAACCACATGAAATTAGATTGGCCTTTATAAATGTAATAACGTATAGGGATCCAATGTATATCACAAATGCTGACATAGTTAATTTATTGTGATTGTTACAAAATAAATATCATATCATAGTATATATGGGTGAAAGTGATATTACTCCAATTACATGCATATGCACATATGCACACACACAAAAGAAGCCTTGGATTATCTATATGTGCACAATGCTAAAGGGTAATAAGAAACTAAATGTCAACAATTATAAAAATTATCTTACGCATCTAGTATATGTATCATCTTTCTCATAGTATGTAGGTCTCGTAATTCTATTAAACTCACATACTAGGAGAGAGAGAATGTATATATCAAATGCATAAGATACCTTCTTCAAAAAATGACCTACGTACATCGAACTAATAAGCCATATAAATGCCCATGCATTTGATTTGTCTCAAGAAATAATTAGAAAAGGAAAAACTATATTGAGAAACTAGGGAATTATAGATTATGTGTTGAGAAGACAATTGTTTGAAAGAGCTAATAACACTCACTCAAGTTATCCAATAAATCTAGTGACACAAGTTTTTTACACCTTTTTTCATAATAGCTTGTGTCACTTGATGTAATTGTTGCACAACAAAATTAAGTGGTTTTAGTTGTGTATCCATTTAAAAGTGGTGTTGTCACCTGAGAAGTTATAAAATTTTATCTCTAATATAATAGCGATGCTTTATGTCAACAAGTAACTATCCCCTTAAGATGTAGAGATTACATCATTACATGACACACAATCAATAAAGATGAAAAAAAAAAAAAAGCAACTACCATATAAGATGACCAAAAATAATTACTCTTGGTTAAGGATGTTTAGACAAGTGACCCATTATAATAACAATCACTTGCAAAAGGGAAGCATATATAGGAAACTTAGGAGAAAAATATATAATCTAGCATCTTGTTTGGTTTAACTTATTTTCATTATAAAAGGGAAGTTGCAATTTTCTTAGATATCACATTTTTTAGATTACAACCGCATTTTTAAATAATAAGAAAAATAAATTGAACAAAAAAAGCTTATCTAAACTCATAAAGTAATTTTTGTAACTTAGAATTCCTTAAACTTCGTACTAAGCTGGAAATCTTTTGTAATCTCTCAATTGTCTTATTGGCTTGTTTTTGTTCACTCTAGCTATATCTAATTTTATTAGAGACTTATTAATTGAGACCTTATCAAATTATGCACTCAAGATAGGCCACTCTATTTTTTACAATCATGCCCAAATCCATGAACTTCTCAACAAAATCACAAGCTAAACTAGAGATTCGATGCTCAAGATAAGTAACTGTGCTCACATTAACAATGCCAAAAAAAAAAAAAAAAAACAATGCCAAACAACATGGTTGCACGTGATTCACCATCGTGGTAAATGATATTACAGTCCAACAACGAAAGATTATCAACGTCCCATTAAATATTAATAAAAGCTAGCACTCAAAGACAGAGAGTATGGCCGGGCATATGATTTCTGCAACCAAATCAAAGGACACAGAGAATCGGACCAATCCTTTCACTTTCAACAACCCCTAAGATTTTACTACTTTTTTATCAACTTTTCAAAGCACCCACAGTTCTCGTAATTATACAATTTAGGCCCAAAGTAAACTCTGAAATTATTACAAATCCAACGGCTTTACTGAATGGGACAGAGATACGTCATTTCTTGGTTGGTTTCGATGAAGCAGAAGATTTCTTACGAGGGATACATTTACTTTTCACTGATGCCTTTTCTCTTTTCTCTTCCTCCACCGCTTCCACCAACTCTGCCTTGTTGCTCCTAACATGATAAATACCACGATAAGACAAAATTTGAATGTTTTCTTTTTGAGTGATAATAAGGCATTAATCATTAGTCAACGTACACAAAATTTTGACAAGTCAAAGAGAGAAAGAATAAAAGAAATAAAAATTCTTATTAATTTTAGATGGATACTGTTAATATGTGTTCTTGATGTATACATTAAACTTTTTATTTTTAGAAACATTTTTTTAAGAATGAAAAAATTGTCATTATTTTTTTAATTTTTAAAAAAATTCTTTTTAGAAATGGAAAATAATAGCACACATGAGTAAAATCCATTTTGAATTGTTAAAGTCAAATATGCTTTATAGAAAAATTATAAGTTTAAGCAGTTTTATGTTAAAAAGAAAAAAAAATGTTCAATGACACACTTTTTGTCATAAATTTGGGAAGTAATGATTAAATTACTTTACCTATGTCTAGGTGATATAATCCACACTTGGGCAAATTATTACACAATGTGCAATAAAGGGTGTCCCTATAAGAATTGACAAAAAAAACTAGCTAGACTCATAAAACAACCCTATCATCATTTCCCAAAAAAAAAAAAAAAAACAACCCTATCATTTCTACTTTAAAAAAGGGTTATATATTTATTGGTTTGTTTGAATGTCACTTATTTGATTGAAAATTGAAAATTTATTACTGAAAATACAGTAGCAAAATAATTTTTAAAGCTGAAAATACTGTATAATTAACTTCTTGTGTTTTTCCTAGTCCGACTGGTCCATGAACAATGCGTGACACACTGGTCCAAAACGCCAAAGGCAACTACAAACAACCAACCCAAACGAACGCATAGTAACAAATATCTTTTTCTTTATGAGTTTTGCTGCCTAAACCTTAGCCCTAATTAATAGGCATATTACACGTTTTGTGTGGATGCACACAAATATGTAACAAGTTTTCCCATTATATCATATAGAAAGCCAAGAAATCCAAATTCCCTAACAGATTATAATATATGGTTTTAATGTGAATATTCATGCCACTAGGTCACATTACTCACGTATGGACTATGAATCAAATTAAAACCAATAGACATTTATTTGCGTAGCAGTGTTTATCATACACACTTAGAGATTTCAAACTTTAATCACTATTTTAATGTGTTTAAAACTATGAAAAACAGTTCATAGGCGACAAGTTTAAATGAAAAACTCACTGACCTTTCTTCGTTAAAAGAACTGGATTTCTTGAGCACCGGTTTAACCCCAATAGGCCGGTCCTCAGTCATCGACTCAACAATGCTGCCACTGAAGTACTCTTTCTCCTCTGACTGAAAATTCCCGAACCTTGGGTTCTCAGACATGTACCTTATCAAATAATCTTCCTCTCCTACCTTCACTGCACTCTTGCATACAACACCTTTGTGAAGGCTCACACTCTTTTTCACTGAAACTTGATGCTTCACATTCGGTCCACCCTTTGATTTATTAGAGCCACCACACGCAATGAGTTGGAGCAGGACCGAGTTCCGAGTCTGTGCTGACTCGTTCCCAACTGGGTCCCCATCTTCGAATCGTTTCGAGTTGTTGTTGCTGCTGCTGCTGCTTTGGTTGACAACTCTGTCACCACCTTCGAATCGTTTGCTTTGGTTGCCGCCAACTGGGTTGTCCTGAAATCGTTTGGAGGAGTTGTTGTTGTTGTTGTTGTTGTTGTTGCTGATTTGGTTGGCTTTGTCAGAGATATACGACGAGTCGATTAGAGTGTACTGATGATCAGTAGGGTTTTTCTTTGGTGGTGGGGGTGGTGGTGGTGGTTGGGTTTCATGGTCTTCGAGTTCGTCAGTGGAGACGCCTCTGGAGCAGCGAGAGTGTGGTGTGGTGGAGCTGGTATAGCTTGCCTTCTCTCCATCTTCGTATTCTTCTTCCTCTTCTTCGAACTCTTCGTATTCCTGGTCTTCTTGTTCTCTTTGTGGGCTTGGACTTGGTGCTAGCTGTTTGCGCTTTGGGTGGTAATTTGGTTCTTGAATAATCTGTTGCCCGTTGTTTATATGAAGCTGTTGAAATCTTTCTGCAAGGAAAAGTAAAGAAGCAATGCCATTGTGTTCAAATGGTAAAGAATTTGATAAATACCAACACAAAAATCAAAATGCATGGTTTTGGGTTTTGAAAAGTGACAAACCAGAGCAACCTTCAACTAGTTCAGACCCTTTAAGCACATACTCAGCTCCTTCAGATGGGTAAATTATGTCATTCTCAGCCAAGTCGTTCCACACATACCCACTCTTATAGCTCCTAATTAAAAATAAGCAATCAAACCCTTTAGTTCTTTAAGAGGCTCAGTTCAATCTCACTGCAGAGAGTAAAGAGATCAATAATGTATGTACCTTTTACAAGACCAGGAATATAGAGAGGGCATGCCTTTGCCTCTAAGTACAGTAAGCCTTTCCGTTACATCTATTAATTTGACATGACAAAACAGGAAAAAAATAAGTAACATTGCCAATAACATTGTACACCAAATTTACAGAAGCAGGAAATAAATGATTTTTGGAATAATACCTCTTAAACGAAGAGGTTGATTGACTAAATGGGTGACTTCCATGTAATGTGGGTGTTCAAGATGGCCATTTCTTGAGAGATAGTAAACAACTTGGACTTTTTTGATGGGTTTGACCACCCTTGGATGCATGTTGTAGACTTTGACCCTATCTGGGCTGCTCTCTCTTTCTCTGCCTCTTCTGCTGGACCGAACCTCCATATTCTTCTTCTTTTTACTTCTTCCTCTCTTCTAGCCTAGGTGGTTGCAAAAAGTAAAATATATACAAACACAGAGCTCTGCTTTTGAATTTACTACTACTGCAACTACTACTACTGCACAAGAAACAATAGTGACAAAGAGAGGTATATATAGAAGAGAGAGAGAGAGAGGTAGCTCTCCTCAAAAGGCGTAGATGCTTAAACAACCAACTACCAGGTTGATACCGATAGATCAACTTTGGATGCTTTTGAAAATGGGATTAGAGAGAGAGAGAGGATTTTTGACTTTGGTTAGCTCTGATCCCGAATTGATGCCAAAAATAGCGATAATCAGAGCGCTTTGCAGTGCCAGCTTTGCTTTCTAAAAAGTTTTTAACGTCTTTCTTATTCAATGGCCTTCTTTTTTGGGTTAATATTAATTATTTCCTTGCCCTCAGCTTCATCCCTCATAAATTCACAATTAAAAAAAAAAAAAAAAATATATATATATATATATATATAAAAGGTCCAGTTAATGTATATCCTTAGAGGCTTAGGACACACATTAACAAATCTATTTTTCAAAATTTTTTATTGAAAATTGAAAAAATTGGCAAATTTTTTTCAATTCCGATGACACACATTATTAAAATCCATATATATATATATATATATATATATTTTGTGAAACCATTCTAGCCATGAGCTATAGGTAATCTTTGCAACAACTTAGCTCATCTAATGATCAACCTAAACAGTATTCTTCTCAAAAGAAAGAGGGGGAAAAAACCCAAACAGTAGAAAGCTTTTTTTTTTTAGTGTGTTTTTGTCATTTTGTACATGAATTGTAATTTTTTGTGTGCATAACAGCATAAGTTGTGGTAATTCTTCAGCAAAAACAAAAAACAAAAAAACAAAAAGTTGTGGTAATTCAAGCGAGAAATAAACTAGAAGGTAAAGCACGGGCATTTTTGTATATATTAAGTTGGATGTATATATATATATATATATTTTTTTTTTTTGAGGAAAATTGGATATATATATATATATATTTAATTCTTAATATTTGATTTATGTTTCAAAATTGTTCTTATATCTTAAAATGATTTACTTTAGTCCTTATACTTTTAAATATAACATCGATTGATGGGTTGAAATGTTGATATATGTATGTAAAAAAAAAAAAAAAAATGACATGCAAACCGAATTCATGTCATATAAACTCCATGTCATTAAAGGGGCCTCACTATCATGAATTTTATTTGATGCATCAGCATTTTTCATTTTTTAGATAACTGATAATGACATTTTCAAAACATTTTGCAAGTACAAGGGCAATTTTGAGAAAAACAACATTGTTGTAGTCCAAATATTCAATTTAACATTTTGTTAGGTGTTTTGAATTCCATTGATTTTATATAGTAGTTGACTTAGACATTGATGAACTATTACAGTTAGAGTGGACGTGATTCCATAGTGAAGAGGATGTAAAAGTCGAATGATATAAAGTAAATTACTAATATGTCCTTATTATTAAAGTAACTCATGATCAAGCAATTGCATCTAATCAAGATATAAGCAATTTTACAAACAGTAAACTAGACCACTTTTCATGTTTATCAACTTAACTGTAACTATATAACTTCATTAATTAGAATTTTCACCTGCGTTCTTTCCAAAAATGCATTTATGCACAATTATCATCATGCCTCACACCCGCTTTTAAAATTATGTTCTCTCAAGCATAAAAATATATGGTTTATGGTGGGTTCCAGTTAGCTCAACTGGTAAAGTCTCTGATGGTTGTATAAGAGATCTGGAGTTCAATCCCCGCCTACACCAAAAACTGATTGGTGTCTTAGTCTGATGATAAAGAGCTATCATCAGGAGCATACGCCATAAGTTGAAACTCTCTCAAAATATATGGTTTATGTCCATTCAAATCATTCAATTCATTAGTCAAGAAATGATGACAATACTTTTTTTTGATTGGTAAGTTATATATGCACATGATTACAATGTTTTTTTCACACCAAATAATTTGTTGCAGTGTTTATCAAAATTTTCATGTAAAAAAATACAGGTACATGTTTTCAAAAAAAAAAATTAATTAAATGTAAAAAAATACAAGTCAACCTAAATCCAATTAACTCGGCCCATTTAAAATAACCCATTTTTTTACCTGAATTGAAATTAACTTGACTCAAACCTAACCCATTTTCCATGTCTACTAGTAGGTGACGTGCCCTTCTCTATGCTTATATCCATATCAAGTTGAAAATTATGATTTGAGTGATGCTAGAGATATAAAACAAAATCCTATCTTCTTTCATGAAAAAAAAAAAGAGATATAAAAAAAATCATAATTTTTCATGATTTACTGAGGTGACAAGGGACAAGTTATTATTGATGAAATTATAGTTTTATGTGACATTGTTGTTGTGCTATATATATATATATATATATATATATATATAAATATATATATTCTTTTGTGTCATCAACTTGTTGATTTTTATCTTTCATACCAAAGGACCAAATGGTGATGGCAAACATAATGGATTTATGTTCCTACACCATTCTTGAAGATTATTTTAGAATAACAACTTGACTAAAATTTCTAAGAAATTAACGGGATTAGTAAAAACTTTATATAGTATTTAAAAGAAAACGAAAATGAAAAAAAAAAATTACAGAGAACAGAAATTAAACAAAATGAATATGAAAGATTGTACTTTAATATGTTGAAACTCTAGTCTAGTGGTCTTTGCCGTCATGTGACTCTTTGTCATGTCGTGATACGCAGAAAGATCGGGACCTGCCGGATCCTTTTGCCTGCTTCGCCCTCTGCATATGCAATAAGCCAATACCTTTTTTTTTTTTTTTTTTTTTTCATTTGTTGAGATTACATTTAGTAATTGAAAAACAAAAAAAAAAAAACATGAAGTGAGAAGTGAAAAGTGACAGTCTTATACAGAAGGTTTTAAAAACTAGACCAGACCAGCTGGTCCAACCGGTTCAACCGGGAATCGGCCACTGATCTGGTTCAGTAAAATCGGCCAAAACGGTCAAAAACCGATAAAAACTGGGAACCAGGTGCCAAACCGGTTCAGTTTTAAAAACCATGCTTATACATATAGAATATAAATTGATATACAAACTATTTTCAGTCTCTCTCTTTTTATATTCTTAACAAATAGAATGATGTGAGAAGGCATCATAACTATATCTATCTAACTACTGTGGGTGTGGGTTGATGGTAGGATTCCTCGAATTGCTTCACTTGGTGAGCAATTCGAGCGATAGCTCCAGTAAAGTTCTAATGGTATACGTGGTATTACTTATTAACATCATATGGTGTGGGGTCAATGAATTCACACCAGAGACCCCATTTTTTTATTCAAGTAAACAAAAAAAAAAGAAAAAAAAAAAAAGGAGAAACTATCTAAAATTAATGTTGCATGAGAATAAACACCTAAATGTTTTATAGAGAGAGATTTGAAATGTGTTGGCCGGGTTTTTGCTTTAGTTGGAGTGTTAGTTATACTACATGTGTCACACGCAAGAAATCTCTTGCTACATCTTAATCCAGAGTCCCACACTTCCCGAAAGGACTTCCAAATTTGAATCCATGCATGGACAAAAAGTTATACATATTATACACACAGGGTGGAGTTAGGATTTTTTGTTTGGAGGGGGAAATTTTGTTACTAATATATTAGTCTCAAGTTAAGATAAACCATCACACACATGCGTAAACGCATATACACAAATATAAACATTAATATTTTGATACTAGAGTAAGTCATAATTTATAAATATATTGTATATAAAATTAATAATTTTCACATTTGAATATTCGTAAGATAATTTTTTAGGGGAACATATCATCTTTTAAGCTCCAATACTATACAAAAGTAGTCTAGTTTGATATTAAACATGTACAAAAAATGAATTAGAGAAAACAAAAACTATCTTATCTCTATAACTACTAGACCAATTGACAAATTCTATTAGTTTTTAAGACTATCATTGGACTAACTCAAACATTTGAGAGGTTAGCTTCTATTTTTGTAGCTAAAAATTTAAAGTTTTTAATACTTATACACAATATAAAATAATTTTTTAAAATTTGGGGAAGGGTGGCCATGGCCCCCAAGCAGGGACGGAGCCAGACTTTAGACTTAGGGGGGGGCAAACATACGTTAAATGAGACTATCTTATATAAATTAATGTTTTCATTAGTTCTTTTTTGTTATTTATTTAATTAATTTTCAAATCTTTCATCAATTTTAAACCTTACAGCTCTACTAGTTGAGAATTAAAAAAAAAATGTAAACAAAGAGAAGATAAGAAAAACTCATATATATATATATATATATATATATATTCTTAGGCTACTGAAAACACTTATAAGCTCATGTGTTAAAGCATGTGATTAGGTCCACTTCAACACATAATAAACAAATGTTAATTACTTTTTTGTAAACGATGACACATAAATTTATCATATTTATCTACTAAAATTTGTAGCTCACTGTAAATATATATATTGAAGACAAAACTTAGATATAGTATTTTTCACCAATTTAAAATTTTTCAATAAAGTGATGGGCTTTTTTTTTTTTGGTTGGGTTCTAAGGGCCAATTTGTAAGTGTTTGGGGAGAGCGGGACCAAGAGTAATTATCTTGGACCAAAATGTTAAAAGAATTCAAAAAATATATATACATATTATAATTTTTTTTTTTTAAAAAAAAAAATTTGGGGGGGCCTCTGCCCCCCAGTCAATATGAACAGCTCCGTCCCAGGCCCCAAGCCTTGCTATAGCTCCGCCCCTGTGCACACATATCCTGCAAACACACACTCTATACATAGCTTATTCCCTACCATGTGGATGGAGCACTTTAGCCAAAAGAATTGACCCTGAGTCTTTGGTTAGTCGTACCGGTTAAGAACCGTAGGTCCGACCTCAATAGGGAATCTTGGAAGGTTGGATTAATTCGAAAGCCTGGTTTTTCGCCAGAACTTGGTAAAAGGCTATAGGAGCAAAAGTGAAAAGCCTACTTTTACTGCAATCAACCAAACACAACAACGTGAAGTTCAGTGAAATGTCTCACTCTTCTGATCTCCTTAATATTAAGTTGGTGTAAATGCACTTTTGCTTTTTATATTTTGCATTTTTTTCATTTTAATTCATATATTTTAATTTCACTATTTTTAATTCTTAAATCAATTAACGCATTTTATTTTGGTTATTATCATTACTCACTTAATAGAAATTGTTGATGTAACAAATAGAGTTCACTGTTGGTACATTAAATGCTGACGTGGCCAATAAAATAATATTAAAAAATGTCACGTCAGCATAAAATAATAATTAAAAAAAAGACACATTACCATCCACATCAACTTTAGATTTTTAAAAATTAATTTATCAATTTTAACAAAATGAAAAATGAAAAAAAAAAAAAACAAAATTAGAACCCAAAATACACATGAATTCAGATCTAGTTTCATCTTAAATATGAACAATAAAGAAAACAAACCTAGAAAATTCAATCACAATAACACAAACCCAAAAAAAAAAAAAAAAAAAATTTACCGACAAGAACATGATACTAACATAAACTTTTCTTGCATTTTCTTATACATAGAACCAAACACAAATTACCAACAAAAACATCCCCAATAACTCTATTGAAAAAAGGGAAAAAAAAAATTTCGGTCCTTAAGATTTCCCCTCTCACGTCTCTACCTCTCCATAGAAAAACACTTAAATTTCCAGCCAAAAATACTTATGAAAAATCTATAGAAAAGTCACAAAAAAATCCATTGAAAAAACCAGAAAAAAATCCTAAACGAATCTCCAAAAATATCTCTGTAAACTCATTAAATAACCCAAAAAATCAAACCCAAAACCTCAACAAAATATTCCCAAAATTTTGCTAAAAATCCAGTAACAACAGAATAGCAAGCACATCCTAAATGAATGAGGGGTTGCTTGCCATGGTTGATCTTCCACCGCAAGGTCCGATTTGTCACCGCCACCACAAGGTCCAAAGACATCGCTGGGAAGAGCGAAAGGGCTGGGTTCATCGTTGATCTGCTTCAAATCACCGTCGATCTTGGCCCCTCTCTCTTTAAACCCAAATCCAACTACTGCAGACCTCAGCCCCTCTCTCTCTACCCAAATCCAAACCACCACATCTTAGCCTCTCTTTCTCTAAACCCAGATCAAAGCCATATCCCAAAAATTACAACTTGAACTTAAAGAGAAAAAGAAATGAGAGAAAGCAAAGAGTGAGAAAGTAGAGTTTGAGTGTTTGACCCGAGAGAGAGAGATAGGAAAATGAAAATGAGTCTGAGTTTTGTGTTTATTGATGATGTTGTGTTTGGTTGACAAGAAAATTTAAGAAAAATTGAGATAGTTACTACAAGTTTTTTTTTTCTTAATCTTTAAAACTGAAAAGAAAAAAAGGTTCTTTGTTTTTTTTTAAAAAAATTTTAATTAGAATTGCAAAATTAATTTTTTTTTTAATTTTAAATCAAAATGCTGAAGTGGCATATTTTAAATACTAAATAATTTTTTAATATTATTTTATTGGTCACGTCAGCATTTAATGTGCCAACAGTGGACTTCGTTTGTCACGTTAGCAATTTTTGTTAAGTGAGTAACAGTAAGGACCAAAATAGAACGTGTTAATTGATTTAGAGACTATAAGTGGTGAAATAAAAATGTAGGGACCAAAATGAATAATATGCAAAATGTAGGGATTAAAAGTGTATTTATGCCTATTAAATTATTAACAATATTTATAAACACAACATATGACAACAACTTTCGACTGATGTAACAAATTATTATGATGGGTAAAAAAATGAGTAATTTTTGGATATTTTTAAGACACGGAAAATGTTGTTCTTTCTTTTCCCATTTATGAGGGATTCACTCATTAAATTCATGATAAGATTCACTATGAATGTGAGGAGAATGAGTACAGTTTCTCCGTAATTCAGAAGTACCTAAGAATTTTTTGGAAAAAATAGATGTTAGCGATAGATCAAGATAAAAACTAATTAAAATTTATCAATTCATCTATTGTTAAAATTTTAATGAATTTTTTTTGTGTGTGTTTGTATTAAATTATAGTTTCTTCCAAAAGGCTAACTATTGATAAATAATAATTTAATCATTTGATCACATAATTTTAACATTGACTACATAATTTTAACACTCTCTCTTATGTGTGAGATCAAACTCCATTTTAATAGGTGAGATTCAATAAATGAGATTTGTTTAATGATTCTTGTTTCATCCACTCTACTATCCAGATTTGTTTAACGATATAATTCATCCACTTTACCTTTTATTTAAAATTTTACGTATTGAATAATCTCACCTATTAAAAATGAGTTTGAGCCTACACATGAAGGTAGAATTATGTCATTAAATAATTAAATTTTACACAACATTTTATTAAATTATCATTTTCCAATAATTTTAAGCTATTAAAAAAATTGATAAATTTAATAACAGTATTTATTTATTTTTGAGAATGTTTTGGTACATCATTCTAACCATGTTGTCCTCAACTATTTTCCATCATTATAACAAGACTCCTAATTTTTGTAATTTTTCACTTTTTTACCCCATATTCCACGCGCGCTCTGGCACAATGTAACTTTGTGTTTTGTTTTTGTTTTGTTTTTTTTTTTTTTTTTGATACAGACTGTGTAGGTACAAGAAGCACAGCATTATTGGAGATCTAAACATTCGATTCTCTTTATGTGTGAAGAACGTGGACCCCACTCGCTCGAAAAGATGGTTTTGACAACAGCCTGAAACAAAAAGTGCAGCACGATGGCAGTTGGTTATTAAAGTCAACTCATGTTATTTTTATTTATTTATTTTATTTATTTATTTTTTTGTGCCTTTTAGTTTTTACCACGGCTAGTTTTCATGTTTGTTTGGGTATAACTATTCAGTTTTGAATTTAAAAATGTTACCTCAAAGGTAAGGATACAGTTTACCCCCAAATCAATCCATTGGGAGGAATTTCTTTCAATTTACTGTCTGATGATTCAAATAATGTTTTAGACATAAAATTGAATTATATAATTTGTGTAAATAATTAAATAGTTTATATTAATAAATTTTATAAATTACCATATAATAAATTAGAAAAAATGTCCTAGTTTGAAGGAAAAACTTATCCCAAATAAAAATAGTTTGATTTGGTTTTAAAGTTAGAGGTTGTATTTTCAATTGACCCAACTTGAATTGAACTTTGTATATATAAAAACATCTTAAATTCTTAATTATTATGTTTTTCATTTTTTTTTTTTGGAGAAAAGTTTACATATTATTTATGTTACAATCTCAATCTAAGCACGACCTCAGAAACCTTGGGTTGAAGCCTTGAAGGCATATTAGTTATGACTATACCGTACACTTGCCTGTGCAAAACACAAATTTCATAGTTTTGGCGTTTGGTACTAAAAATGTACAAATAACTTAACAACATTTTATGTACTTTCAATAGAAAAGAAACCCAATAGAGTCAAAAATGTTTTCTGCTTTTTAAAATTGGAAAACGTTTAATGGAACATTACATAATCAACAGCCAATCAAAAAAAAAAAAAATAAATAAAATGGAGTCATTTTGGTACCACAACTAATTTCATAACTTTGCCACATGATGACCTGGGAATGGTGGAATCGCAAAAGTTGTGAAAATTGTTGTAGCACTAGATTTACTAAAAAAAAAAAAAAATTCACAACATAAAAACCTCTTCTAATAATGGAAATTTTTTTCTCTTCGTCCCCCACTCTCTTTCTCTTTGCAAATTGATTGTTGATCATATGTTGACCAACACTGTTTTTTCAAATTATATTTTCCTTAATTTTCGTTTGGATTTTGAATTTAGGATCTATTTTCTGATTTTAGGCTCCCAAATGATCCAAAAATAGAATCTTTTACCTATTTGGATCTATTTTCATGAATCAGGGACAACACCCTATATATGTTTTTCCATGGAACGCAGAACTTTGCTAATTGCAGGACACATGATATTTCCTCTTATATTAAGCACCATGCTATTATGGTGCTATCCATTACCTTACTATACCATATTATGACTTATTCTGTATGATCTAAACAATTCAGGAGATATTCCATTACTTTGAATCTTGGTGGTGATATTGTTTAATACAGCTTATAGGTTTTTATACATTTCTAAATCGGTTGTAATCTTCCCGGTGATCCAACATTCAATATTACAGATGATAATATATGTGTTTAAAGTTAATTGGCTTCCATTAGAAAAATGATTTTGTAGTTGACCTTTGTTTTGATGACCCTCTTCTCCGATTGGATTGAATCTCTATCTGTTATATGTTTTTCCTAGAAGCATTGCTCGAACATTTCATGGTTAATTTTGAAATATCAGTAATGAGACTCATGTCTTTATTTCTGAGATCTCTTTTTGATTGGATGAAGGTCAGGTTAATTGGGCGGTTCTATTCTTTATCTTTCATCTTTGTAATTTAGATATTTACTGTTTCTTCCATATTTCTTTTTCTTAAGCATATATCGTGTATACTTCCTGTGTGTTAGGGCTATGCCTTTTTAATTTGAAGGGATTTTTATTACTGAACAATAAGATGTTTTCCTTAGAAATGCATTCTGATTACATAATACTTCTATGCAGATTACATCTATTTCATGCAAGGAAAATGACCTATACATGGTTGATACTCCTGGATGGAAAGTATGATATATAGTCTGAAAGTCTACCTCAATGGGTAGAAATAGTTAGCCTTTCAAGCATAGCTCATGTGGAATGGTGTGGGACAGGTTAAAAGTCACATTTAAGTCTTTTTTCCCTTCTACTAGTAGCTAGCTTACAGTATGCTTCAATACATCAAATATTTGTCTGATTGTTTTGTACAAATATTGGACCACAAAATTTTTGTATCAAAATGTATAGTACCTATTGGATAATCTAATCTAATGCAGGTACATATCTATGATGACTATGAAGAGGTCATTGGCCCTGATGAAGAATTGGATTTGGCATTGATCGTAACCTAGTAAGCATCGACGCAGCTCCAAGGTCGCCGTACCGGAGTTCGACACGGCCCAACGCGGCGTTCGGCGTCCAACGTCCAACTCACCAACTCTCCCTTTTTTTTTTGATTCACGCCAATTCGCGCTGACTCGGCCAGATTTGCGTCGATTCGGGCCAAAACGGGCCAATTCGAGCCGATTTGGGTGAAAACGGGAACCGATACGGCCATCGAAACATGCCAATACGGTTGATTCCGATCGAAACGGCCACCAAAATAGGCTGATACGGCCGATTCCGGCTGAAACAGCCGTCAAAACAGGCTGAAATAGGCAGTGGCTGCCATTCTTCTGCTTCATGTGGCCTTGTGAGAGGGAAAAAAAAAAAAAAGGAGAAGGAAGAAGAAGATGAGAAGACACAAAAAAAATGGATGGAAGAAAAATAAAGGTATGTAACAAAAGAATATAAATTAAGTAGGTGAGAAAGTCAATTATTTAATGTGGGTGGGCCTGGGAATTGGAAAGTGAGTAAAGGAACCTTCTTGAAATGTGGTTTTTTGTTTACAATTATCAAAAGTATTGATTTTATTATAAACAAATCATAAATAATTGTTTTTTAATAATAAATTCTACCATTTATTTGAATTTTTTATATCAAAATATTAAATTCACTATATAAAAATATTTTTAATAATTTTTTAATCGTCGAGTCCCGCCGCACCCGCATCCACCTTTTTCAAAAATTGCCGAGTCCCGCATCCACACCCGAGTCTTGAAACGCACCCGTGCTTCATAGATTGTAACTACTCCATTCCATGCTTAGAACCTCACAAAGACCAAAGTAGGAGGGTGATGGTGGTGAGTTACTTGAACTTGAGAGTATCCTTGGCATGGAATCAAGTCTTAAAATTATGCTAACCAAACTAGAAGCTTGCATAATTTTAAGACTTGGCAATCCTTGAACCCCATGAGTTATGTGATCATTAGTATACGTGTTAATGGTCTAATGAGTATACATGTTAATCCTTGAAAAAAAATAATCTTCATTCTTTATTAAAAAAAAAAAAATTTAGTTTCTTTTTTTCTTCTTTTGGTCTCTGGGCAACCAAACACACACACACACATATAGTCTTGATGAATTTGGAATTTGTAATATAATTTAGGTATATTATGTGAATTATAATAATTTATTAAAAAAATAATTCAATAGTTAATGAAGCTCCAATTTTCGTAAGGCATGAAACATGTAATCACAACTCACTAGCTTGATCCAACCTGAACCAACTCACATACTTTGAGTTGGATTGATTTTACACGAGTGATGAGCTAGGTTAGAGCACTTGCAACAGTGGAGCTAAAAAGCTATAATGCTATTTTAGCTCCACCAATATACCAAAAAAGCCTTGCAGCAGTGGAGGCAAAGTTATAATTTTTTGCTGATTTGCTACAGTGCACATCTATAGATAGATGTGCACTGTAGCAGACATCTAAAAAAAAAAAAAAAAAAAATTTTATTCAACCTCCGATTAAAATAATGCAACTTACTTTATTTTTTTCATTTATTTTATTCTATCTCACTGTGCTCTCTCATCATCACTCTCAAGCTCAGTTCTCTCATAAAGTTCTCATCAGTTCTCTCATCAAGCTCTCATCTCTCTCATCTCCCAGCCCATGCCTTCGCCGTCCCAGCCCACGCCGTCATCGTCCCAGCCCACGCCTTAGCCCAGCTGTCCCAGCCGATCCACTTCAGGTCAGTGCTCTCTCTTCTTTTGTAGTGAATTTTTTTATCTGGGTGTTTGTTGTTTTGGCTTAATTTTTCTAGGTTTAGTGTTATTTTGTGGTGAAAAATGGTGTTGTCGCTATGTTGTTTTGGGCAAATGGTGTTATTTTTTTGCTGTTTTTGCTGGGTATAACATCTGTGGCGGCGGCGGTAAAAGAGTTGTCGTTGGTGGCGGTGGCGGTGGCGGCGGCGGTAACGATGGCGGTTGAAGGTGGTTGTGATTGTTGTTTATTGTATAGGATATATTATTTTATTGTAGTAGATATATTATTTTATTGTAATGGATATATTATTTTATTGTAGTAGATATATTATTTTATTGTAATGGATATATTATTTTATTGTGATGTTTATATTATTTTATTATGTTAAAAGCTAAAATAGATCCACTGCTGCAGCATGTATATAGGTAAAATCGATAAAGTAACTTTTAGTGGAGTTAAAAAGCTAAATTTTTAACTCCACTGCTGTAGATACTCTTAGATTGAAAAAACCCTCCACCTGACCCATCTACACCCCTTGGACTTCAAAATGTTCCGTATTATTGGGCTTAGGAATGACCCAACCCAACATGCAACTTACTGCCTAGAGCATGAGCTTCACTTGTACTTTTGTGCATGACCCACCAAATACTAAGCCCAAGTTCTAATTGTAAACCACTTACGTTTCAGGTATCAAAGCCTGACATCAAGGCCCAGTACTTTAGCCCATATCAAGATACTCCCTCCTTTTTTTTGACAAAAATATCAGGATACTAGCCCATTAATTTGTTTATTTGATTCCTTAAGACTTTTATTTATTTATTTGTTGGCAAATAGGCAATGTCTTAAAAAGATAGATACTATATACCAACTTTGATTTTAATTCTTTAGCGACTTGTACTCAAACCTTTTCATGTGTGTTTTTAGTAACTTTAATTGGTCAAGTATGTTATAGTTGAATAAGAGATTACTTGACTTTGAATCTCACGTAAAAAAAAAAAAAAAAAAATCAATTGATGATGCACAAAAAATCATCGGTGAGTTGATCGTCCACACGTGTCAATGGGTGAACCTGAAGAACAACAGAGAAGAATCAATCAAAGGGCACCAGTATGGTACCGGCCAAAGACCCTCCGAAAGTTAAGTTAAAAGAGAGCTCTAACAATACTAGAGAGTATGAGCTTTAGAGAAATTATGCGTACCTTTGTGAGAGAGGGTTTTGGGGGTTATATAGTAGTGTAGATTTGACCTTAATTTCGTGAGGAGGAAGGAATTTCCTTATGGGGAGAACTCTCCATCACATTTTCGAATTTTTCGGGATGGTCTTCCTTGTAGATGACCCTTAATTATGGTTGGGCATAGGGTGCAAGGCTTTTCCATATTAGGATTCTTGATGAGCACTTCCAGCCACGTAGAAGCCACGTGAGTATCGTGCGTCCCCCTTTATTAGGTCCATTCGCTTGGGGTCTGGGTCCGTCCCCTTTGTTAGGTCCATCCACCTGAGGTCCATCCATATTGAGATCCGTCTAATTGAGGTTTTGCTTCCTCTAGATCCGTCTGCCCACAAAAATGTGCTCGTCAGTCTTGTTATGTCGTCAGCTTTGTAGGTCTAAAAATACCCTTATCATCAATTTATATCTTGACATGATGATAAAAATCAATCGTTATGAAGTGCATAGTATAGATTCAAGTTTATTTTATCTATCCAAAAAGAAAAAAAGGAAGAAAAAAAAAAAACCTTTTCTAAAATTTCAAGCAGCAGATTTGAACCTTTTAAGATTACAAAATCTCATATTTGTTTCAATAGTCTCTTAATTTGTTGGATTTGGTAAACAGGAACATCAATAGGACAGAAAGAGGCAAGAACTCTTCCTGGTGGTAATCTATTCGATTTGGACAAACATCAAGCTCGTGTACTTTGGCCATTGTACCTCGCATGCCTTCTTTTCTTTTTTTTTTCCTCTTTAGTTGGCAAATGAAGAAACCTCACATGCATAAAAAAATAAAAAAAATAAAAAAATAAAAAAAAAGAAAAAAAAAGAAACCTCACATTTTTGTCAAAATCTCATATTTGTTTAAGTGATCTTTGTATCATTTTCCCCCTCAAAGTTTCATGTAGGGACTTAATTTGTAACGACCCCAAGATGGTATTGGGTTCGCACGTTAAGGGCCCAAACAATATAATTTGTAGAGCATGGGCTTGGAAGGCTAGGCCTTGGTCACCGGACGGTGGTTAATCATGGTACTCATGGTGGACGCATAGAGGTGAGCTAAGGCTATCCGTGGATCTTGCCTATAAAACTTAATGTTCATATTCTTCATTTCCCTATTTTGGGTCTCTGGTTTCCCACCTCTTTTTGGCGCATAAGCCTTCACATTATATAGCCCTTCTCGGTTGATCCTGACCCTCCATCTGTTGATCAGGCAGGTACCTACTCGAGTACCTGTCCCATCAGCCGCCTCCCCCCACTCTCTGTTAGTTGCAATAACCGAAGCCACACTGTTCAGGAGTCTTTTCTCATTAATATGGTTAGGACGTTTGTGGGCGCATTTAATATGGAGGTGACGTCTTTACCTTGAACCACCCCCACTTCGTACCCCCACGTGAGTCTCATTCTACTCGCCTCTTCTTCTGGGGGCGCTTTGGAGGCTGCCTTTGACAACATGTCGCTCTTCCCTTTGAAGTCTTGGGATGCCGAGGACAGGGTCATCCTCGGCTACATCTTTAGGCTATTTGGTCTTTCACCACTTGTCCTTGGCAACTACTCTCCTCGACACTGGCCCTGGGTCCTAATGGAAAGTGGACCGGGTCATAAGTTCTCTGGCCCCACATTTCATAATAGGCAAAGAGACTCCAAACTACTAAACATCTTTAACTGATGAATTATTAATATCAAACTTTGGATTCAGCTAGACATCATAATTTGTCTTTTTGATTGTTCCTTAGTGTGACCAAACTCTTTAAAAATTAGGATTTTGAATGTGTGTAAGCTTCACATCTAAAAGTATTCCCATCACATTACTTTAGAGCATTTACACCAGCCGGTGTATAATACAAAAAGTGCATAAATTTACACATTGACTTAAGAAACTACCTACATTAGACAAGCTATAATTGTGTATATATGCAAAATTGCTACAGTAATCGTGTATATTTACATGGTTATTGTAGCTTTGTATATTTTTTTTATTCATTTTTTTTGTTTCTTTCTCTCTCTCAGATTTCGTTTCTCCCTATTCCAGAAAAATTCTCTCTCTCTCTCTCTCTCTCTCTCTCTCTCTCTCTCTCTCTCTCTCTCTCTCTCTCAGTTGGTTCTTCCTCCCCAATCTAGAAATTTTCTCTCTTTGATTTGTCCCAAAACCCATAAATTAATCTCCCTCTCTCACTCTAGGATCTATTCCAACCCAAAAGCAAATCCAATCACGTCAAAAGGGGTTGAATTTGTTAATTGGATTTCCAATCGATGGGTTTTGAAATAGGCTCAAATTACTTCGAAATAGGTGAGCAGAAATCTGGATTTTGGTTTGAGCTTTGAATTGATGGGTTCCGAATTGATGGGTTTCGATGGAAATGGGTTCTAGGTTTCGAATTCAGTTTGATTATAGATTTCAAGCTTTCAGCTTCAACTTTAGTTTAGGTATGGCAGATTTGTTTGAGATTTCCTTGGATTTGGGTTTTTAGATTTTTTGTTTGTGTTGGTGTAGGTGTGAGTTCTGATATGGGTTTTGCTTCAAATAGGTCAGATATGGTGGCTGATTCGTTAATAGGGTTGGTCTATTGATGGTGAGTTGATGATGGTGGCTTATCTGTTTGTAGGTTTAATGGTGGCTGGGTGGATTGAGGGTAGGTTTTGTTGCTTTGTTGATGGTGGTTGGTTGTTGGTGATTTTGGCTATGTGGGTCTCTATGAGAGAGAGGGAGAGGGAGGAAGTGAGAGGGTTTTAGAGAGAAAGAGAGTGTGGGATCAAAATAATAAAAAATGCAATAGAATGAATATTTTATTGAAATAAATAGTAAAATAGATAAAGTGATGTGGGTGCTTTATAAAAGTGATGGTGTAAAATAGAAAAAAGTAGATTCTTTTTGTAAAATAGATAGAATTTTTTAGAAGCACTAATGCAATTGCTCTTATTGAGCTATCTTTTAATTTTATTTTTAAAATATCTTAATACTATATGTTATTACAATAGAATGTAAAATAATTGATATCAGGTTATTGCAATGTTATCTCAATATCTTTCATTGCAATAGATTGTAAAATAATTTATATCAAGTTATTCGCTTATTGGTATGGTACGATAATATTTGTTATTGCAATAGATTTAAAAAAAAATTCATATCAAGTTATTACAATGATATATTCGTTGCAATAAGCTATTATTTCAAAATTTTCGTTGCAATAGATTGCAAAAATAATTGATATCAAGTTATTGTAATGATTTCTTCATTTTTAAGTTTTTGCAACAAATTTTTCTAGTGTAGTAATATATTAAAGTCTTTATTGCAACCGAAAATTATAAGTTATTGCAACTAATTATAAGTTACTGCTTGGATTATTAGCTTTCCTCTCTCTTTTGAACTAAAATGAGTATTGTTCAATATTCTATAGGCGTGTGATTTCATAGGCTTAGCTGAGTTGTACTATGCAGGAAGCCATGGCATGGACATTAAAAGACCAACAAAAGGCTCCAAACACAAGAAAGTGAGTGAGCTTAGAGCTGTGAGTAGTTGGAAGTGGGATGTAATTGTAAAAATAGAAGAAGTAGGTGTAATCTTATTATCATCAAGCGAAGATGAAAAAGATGAGGTGAAGAAGAAGAAGAAGAGAAAATATGAAGAAGAGTACAAAGTGGTGTCAGATCTGACTGGTTTTGACAACCTCAGAACTGTGATTGAAGCTAAAGTTGAGGCTTTCAATAGAAGGTCAAGGAAGAAGAAGAAGAAGAGAAGAAACAACAATAATCAACTTGAAACAAAGATGGTTGGAAAAGCAGAGAAAATAATAATGGTAAAGATGAGGCAAGAAATTGAGAAGCCTATAATCTTCATAACAAGCAGTGAAGATGAAGATGAAGATGAAGATGCAAACAATGTGAAAAAGAAAAAAATATGAAGAGGATTATCATGTGCTTTCAGATATGACTAGCTTTGACAACCTTAGAGCTATGATTGAGGCGGAGGCTTTCAGGAGAAGGAAGAAGAAGAGGAAGAGAAATAAAAAACACAAGTATATAAACATTATTGACACTTTAAGTGACATGCAGCAGTCAAGTGAGGTTCAAGCTGTAGAAACAACAGGAGAATTGGATGCTGAGGCAGTTGAGGAAACTTAGAGCAACCACATCAGTTCATGTATTATACACATCCATTTTTACACTAAAAACTTACTTTTTCTATTTTACACATTCATTTTTACAAAACACCCACATCAGTTCATCTATTCTACCGTCTTATTTATTTAAATAATCATTTTCTTACTTTTCTTATTATTATTTTATCTCAAACCCTCTCTCTCCACTCTCCACTCACGAGCCTCTCTCTCTCTCTCCACTCACGAGACTCTGTTCTAGAGTTTCTCTGAAACTCCTCTCTATTCCAAGATTTTCACTCCTCTCTATTCCAAACTTTCTGAACTTTCGATCCAAGCAGGGAGCACGACTCTGAGAAGAACTCCGATCCAAGCACGACGAGAAGAACGCCGATCCAAGCACTCCGATCCAAGCACGCCGATCCGCCACAAGCGCCGATCCATTCTCTCTGTCTCCGATCCAAGCACGCCGATTTGCCACAAGTTCCGATCCACTCTCTTTGTCTCCATTGGTGTGTCCATGTGTGGTTGTGTTTGGTTTTGTGGTGTTTTTGGGTGATTTTGTGGTTGATTTTTGATTTTGACTGTGGGAGTGTGTGTATTAGAGGAATAAGCAGATGATGATGAGGGTATTAGAGGAATAAGCAGATGATGATGAGGGTGTTGGTTGTGCAGATGGAGAAGAGAGAGAAAAAAATGAGCGAAATTAGAAATTATTATAATAATGTATAGACGAGCTACAGTAACCGTGTATATATGCATGGTTACTGTAGCTCATGGAAATTTTTAGAAGATTTTACACAGTTTTACATGAGCTGATGTGGGAGGTTTTTTGACCAAAATGTGTAAAATGAGGAAGTTTTTGTATTATAGAAGAGTATCCACCAACTAATGTGGATGCTCTTATATGGCAGAAAGAGCAGAGAAAGTAATATCGGTGATGGTGGACCCAGAAATAGAAAAACCTGTGATGTTGAAAGCCAGCAGTAAAGACGAAGATGCAAACAATATGAAGAAGAAAAAAGAGTGGGCTTAGAGCTAAAGCCTGAAACTGTTTCTGTACTTTCACAGTTTCACATATATTTCTAAACAAAATTTTTGTCTTTTTATTGATTTCTAATTAATTTCTTTGTTTCCATTTTTTTTATATTCTTTAGGGTAGTAGTATTCTATTCCAACCAGCAAGTGAATATCTTCCTATGATAGATGAGGTTTGTTTCCTTAGCAATTTTCACATGATTTTATTCATTGGATAAATACATCTAGATTATTTAAAAGTAAGTTCTTGATTTTTAAAGTTAACATGAAATTTCAATTTCAGTTTTTCAAACAATTGGTGGAGAGAACCAAATCAACTTCTGGGGCAAAAGTAGAGAACAACAAGCTTTGTATCTCTGTTCATTTCCAACGTGTTGATGAAAAGGTATTACAATAATCATGATTACTACTACCATGGTTTATATTTTTATTTTCCTTGGTTCACATACATCTTAAAAGTATATTCTATATTTATTGCAAGGAAGTTATTATTGTAATAATTTGATATTAATTCTTTTACAATCTATTGCAATGATAAATACGAACTGCAACATATATATCTGTAGTTGCACGATTTTCCTGGCCCAAATTCGATTGATCAGGCCCTGGCCCAAAGCGCAACCCACAATAAATATTTGTAGAGGATGGGTCAAAGAACTTGGCCTCAGCGTGTCTATTCAGTCTGGTGCATGGGCAATATGGTTGCAGAAAATAAAGACATGAAAATGGATCTCTCACGTATAGATTTATTTCTTTAGTTCCTCATACAGAAATTTTCGTCCCCTTCTCTAAGGGGCTCCATTACATTATATAGTTCCCTTCCCTCATCTCAACCCTACACTTGTTGACTATCTAAGCACCTACTTGAGTGGCTGTCCCATCAGACGCCTTCATCTCTCCCCATGTGAGTTGCAGAGGCCAAGGCGGTACTGTTCAGGGGTCATTTCCTCATTAATGCGGCCAAGAGGGTGGTTGGGGCGCAATTAATGTGGTGGTAGCTCTCCATGGGATATTTTGGATTTTATTCATTTTATATGTTGGGAGGATGAACTGAAGTGGCTGGGAAGAGATCCTCGTATGGGCTTCGTGAGGTCCGAGGAGGAGTTACTCCTCGGACAGGTTTCCTTGGCGTTTATTGGGATTGAGTAATGCTTCATACGTGGTTTCTCTTCGGACAGGACGCTCCTCGGACGGGCCTGAATTTGGAATAGCCCATTATTTCTGGGCCGGGCCCCACAATATCATTGCAATAACTTGGTATTAATTATTTCATAATCTATCGCAATAACAAAATGAAGTAATTATCTATTACAATGAAAAAATCATTGCAATAATTTAATCCGACTTATTTTGGTCAATTATTTGCAATCTATTGCAATAAGTTTTGTGAAATAGTAGCCTACAATATATATATATATATATATATATTTATATTGTTGCAATCAAGTTGTCATTAAAATATTTGGAGTTTATTGCAACAAAATTTTTAATTGCACAAACATATTACCTTAAATTTTATTGCAATATCTTGTATCAACTATTGCAATGACTCTAATGTTATTGCAGAAAATCATTGAAAAATAATAATAAAAATCACACTCTTGCATATTCAAGGAACGTGAGGACCTCTTATCAACAATTAGATATCACATTTTTGCTTTCGATTGTATCACATGTTGAGTTAAACGAATAAGTTTTGCGCACTAGATCTTTGTTGTTTAGAAAGATGAATGTACGGTCTGCTATATGGCCAACACATTTTGCAACATTTCCCTATTTGATATTCAAGCTCTCCTTTTATTAGAAAACAATTGACTGCATCTAACAGACACAATTTTCAATTCTTGCATTATGTATGGAGGGTATCAATGGAGATGGAGTCCATGTCATCAGGTTTCTTGAAAATAGTCTCTCTTTCACGCGTTGCATCTCTTATAAATGTTATCTTCGTCTGTAGTCGTCGGAAACATAATTTTTTGGTGCCTTCTCTCTCTCACAGTATGCCCTCTCACTATTTCTCTCCTCACACCCTCATTGACACTAACTTAGGTCTCTCCTCTTCCCATAGATTTCTCTCTCTCTCTCTTTTCTCCATGTTTCTTTTCCCCTCTATAACACAATTCTTTGATTAGATTTTTTTCCCCTCACTGATCAGCCAATAGCTAAGACTTGCAAAAGAGAATAGATTTGCAGCGGCAATTATTTCATTCCTCTCTACCAAAATCTCAATTCTTTGCTTTGAATTTCAAGCTTGACTTTCTTTTTTCTCTAAGAAATTTTTGGTTTGATGGATTTCAGGCAAAAGTCACTTTTTTTTTTTGCACATAAAAGTGCAAAAAAATTAAAAAAATCATAGTGCCTGTTTGAGTGAGTGAATGAATGAAGTAAAAGACGAAAATTTTAAACATAGTGCCTATTTGGCTCTAAATTGCTTTTACATAGGACAATCTTTACGGTAAATTAATAATATTGTTATATAATGAATAATAATTGTTTAGGGGAATTGCATTTATTGGCAGATACATTATGCAGATACTATGTAGTGATGATATATTATGCAGATACATTATGTAAATACATAATTTAGAGTAATATTGAAGACTTGTGGTTGACCATAGCAGATATTTAGTGTACCAGTAAAAAGAGTAGATAATTAAAAGTTATTGTTATGTGTACTTATTGAAGATGTATTCTTCTGTCAATTATATATATATATATATATGTACGTTACTATGTCCATATATATGAGCAAGATGAGTGGTAAAGATCATAAAAATTTGACAACTAATTTTGATTGTATCTATTTTCAAAATTTTAGTATGAAAACCAAATTCATTCTTTTTTATTTTTTTATATTGATTACATTAGTTGGTTTATATAATACACATGTCTTTAATTATACAAGAAATATAATTAAAAAAAAATTGCATACCTAACACCATAAAACATTCTCAAGCTCATTTTTAAGGTTGTTACTAAACACCAGATAATGAGATAGTTTTCTAGAAAATGCTTTTTGAAAAATGAACAATTTTTCAAAAAATATTAATGCTGAAACAAATAGAGCGTAAAAATATTTTAAACTATACGACATAACTCAACTCATGACATTGTATTAATTATTGACCCACACATCTACAATCATTTATACATGAATAATACACTAAATTTTTACTTAACCAATCAAATGTTTGAATAGTCACTAGCTTTACTATTTTTTTTTTTGAATCACTAATTTTATAAAAAAAAAATTATTATAACATGATAAAAATATACACACATATAACACTTTTTGTATTTCGTAATTATTAAATTATATAAAATTAAATTATATTTATATTGTATACAAGCACACACATCCGCACACATCACAATCAATAAATATATATATATATATATATATATATAGAAATTTTAAGAATTCAATGTTTGCATGAATGATACACAAATTCAAGGTGGGAGTCGTGTTTTGGGGAATGGAACCCATCACCTCATTAGATGTCACCAAACTTTTTCTTTGACAAGATGTCGGCTATATATCCTTGTAGATGTAGGAGCAGGATCTCATTTGATTTCAAGAGCTTTTGAGTTTATTCACATAACCCATATCCCATAACTTAATTTCTAGTTTTCGAAAACTCCTAAATGTTGTTTTCCAGTTTTCATGACTCTAACTCAATTTTTTGAGTAATGAGTCATGAGAATTGAGATAAAAAAACTGAACCAAACTAGCATACTTAAGGTGGGGCCCATAAAATTTGGGAATTGGGTGATGAAAAGTGAAAATTGAGTATTGAAAAGTCCTAAACCAAACATCCCCTAAGGTTCTCATTTCCCTTTTCTTATTGTTGTAATTATCAAATGATTTAAATAAAAAAAATTCATTGATTGTGGTCCAACAGAACCAAACCAGGGGCGACGCTAGGTAGTGTTCAGGGGGTTCAAATGAACCCCCCCCCCCCTAAAGCTACCCAAAAAAAAAAAAATTAAAAAGTTTTCTTATTTGACCATTCTATAATAAAAATTTGAATACTTTGAACCTAAATTTTTTTAAAGCCCAGCTAAAATAAGCATGAATATGATTCTCATAACAATATCTTAGTTTTTTTTAAACACAAGAAAAAGCCCAACTATACAAACCAATTTGATCTGAAATGTTAGGGTGGGGGGGGGGGGGGGGGGGGGAGGGAGGTACGTAAGCCCAACAACAAAAGTAAAAATTTGTTCATACTAAACCTCGGGAAAAAGCTCATTTAGATCTTAACAAATTTGAAATATACTGCTCTTAATAGATAAAAGTTTATTGTATTTAGATTTCACTTGCAATTCAATTAATAACACTAATTAATATTGTAAGGACACGATTCTTTTGCGGCCCAATAATGATGTTGGGCTCGCACATGAAAGATCCCTCACAATATGATTTGTAGAGAGTGGGCTTGAAAAGCTAGCCATTGGGCACGGGGCGATGTTCCGGTCTTGATTTTAGAGGAATTCATATAGAAAGAGGAGTTGGGTTTGAACATTTAAGCCCTACAGTGTCGCATCCTATGGGGTTGGACTCCTCGGACTTGATCCGAGGATCATTAAGGTCTTACCCCGATTACCCGACGGTGGGTTTTTCTATGATGTGCAGGTGTTCTCCTAATGTTTTCCCCCATGGAGTCCCTTTTTTTGGAGGTGGAATGGGCCTCCCTCTAGATTTATTTACTTTTTTATTTTATACTCGCCTGCGTTAGCTGTCCTTCGTCCACGTGTAGGGTCAACCTTTACAAGACTGATATTTGTCCCATCAGTCTAATCCCAGAATTGTTGGGGATGATTGATAAAGCTGAAGAATATGGCTCTACTAGGTGCAGAGTCTTATCTGGGAAGGGTCATAAGGGTAACTTTCCCAAGATATTTTAGGTCTCTTTTCAAGTTTAGTCCTATACTAGTTTTACCCATTTTTTCCGGTGGGATTTTGGATCTGCCGAGGACTGAACTGTCCTCGGCTGTATTCCAAAACTGTCTTGTGCTCTATGTTATCGGGCTTGAGCCATAATTCTCCTCGGCTTGGGCCTTCGGACTCTCCACGAGCAAATGTGCCTGGCCCATAAATTATTAGGCCCCACAAATATATTTATTGTATTTAGAAAACAAGAGATGATTTTCAAGATTTAATCTTAGCAACAATATTTAAGTATGTTTATTGTATTAAAAAACAATATGCCAAATGGACTTAATCTTTTATGAGAAAAGCTATCTCCACAGTATTTTCACAACAAATCCTAGATGGTAGATCGTTACTTGCTTTTACTGACGGGAAAAACGTAGCACTTTTTATTTTTTACTTTATTGCTAGTACGTACTATGAACAAATTTGTAAAAAGGAAATCACATAAATCATAAAATTCATTTTCTTATTGACCCCCATAAAAAATCCTAGAACTGCCATTGAACCAAACTAAACTTGACTTTAATCAAACCATAAAAGAATTAAAAAAAAAAAAAAACTAAATTTCATGGATCACGTCAAGTAATCAACCTTCTTAGGTGCACCTGTTCCCATTGCATGTAAGAAAAAAATTAAATTAAATTAAATTACATAGAAAGATAACTAAATTAAAAAAAAAAATTAAGTAAAGAAGAATAAGTAAATACTATATGAAGTGCACTTCCATCAACTTAATGTTAGTAGTAGATCTAACACAAGAAATTTTCAAACTTGAGAATTGAGATTTGATAATGAGATTAAGAAGCAGAGACAAAGACAATCACATTCCAAACATTTAGATTTAGGTTAATTTTATTTTTTAAATAATGGTGTGGCATACTAAACTATTAGGCTAGTGTGTGAAAGAAATCAGACTCTGAGTATGATGTGAATACAGTGAATTTTCTCATTTGGCCATTTTGGTCTAATTTTTTTTAATAAAAAACAAGTCAACCCGTATGACTTGCAGGTTGATCCAACTTGGAAATTAAACGGGTTGGGTCGACTTATTTTTACCCTAGGTAAAAATCTCAGATCAAGTCAAGTATTTTCCTTTAGGCTTGAGTTGAGTTTAACGTGTCCGGGGCCCAATTATGTTAGGTCCAGTTTTGTTCACGAGGATTTGGGAGTGAATCAACTTTAGCAATAACAGTTCCGGGTGATCAAACTGAATAGAAATGGGTTCAAGCCGTTGGGTGCTTATATGTAATTTTTAATACAAAAAAAGTTGTCACTTTTTTTATTTTATTATACAAGATAGAATTATACTTTAACTTAATCTACGTGTATATGTGTGTGAAACTTCCTCCTAGAGAATTGAACACTGATCTTTACTCCTCACATCCCCACAAATACTTATACTTATGGAGTGATCATTATACCAAGGGTGTGCGGTGGTAAAAAAGAAAAGAAAAAAAGAAAAAGAAAATTGTCACTTCATTACTTAGTTAGACACATAAGTTAAAAAAATTTAATCAAAAAAAATTTTTTTTGGATGAAACTCATGTGCAAGTGTACATGGGCATTTTCGTTAGCTCATACTACTCAGTTTTCTCCTCCCAATTGTCTTCCCATTTTGGGAGAGAAAACATTTTGGTAGAGACACTACTCAGCTTTCTTCCCTCCATTTTCTCCCTATTTTGAGGAGAAAATATTTTAATAGATCCGAAGGGAAAACTATACATTACTAGTTTTTCCTTATTTATAAACAAATGAACACAAACACAAGTTTTTTTTTTGGTTTTTTTGTTTTCATTTTATCTAGTCAAGCCGGCCCTATGACCTGGAGTTTTGACAAATTAGATGGAAGATGTATAAATTTGGACCATAACAGACCCCTAACCCTAACAAGTAAATAATGACTTGCTAGACTTCCTCCATATAAATTATACGAAGTCTTTTGATTTCTCAACGAGTGGAGCAGATGGCTCACCATTTTCACTTGACCATACATTTGGTTCTTTGTCTTTCATGTGTTGTAACTCTTTCCCTTGCTCAGAGCTCCAATTTGCCATTTAAAGCTGTGAATTTAGGATGTTGGCTTGTTACAGAGGGATGGATGAAGCCTTCTCTCTTTCAAGGAATACCCAACAAAGATCTTCTGGTATTCAGTCTATTAGAATTACAGCCACCTATGCATTACCTAATCCCATTCTGCCACTTTTTAATCTATCTTTGTTTTTACTCCAACTGTTGAAAAAGTCCATATATGTCATACTATTGTTTGTTTAGTTTTGGAAAAAAAAAAAAAAAAAACATTAAATACTCATCTTCTTAATTCATCATTGATAATGAATAATGTTGCTCTATGTTTGGTTTTTGGTAGGATGGAACTCAAGTTCAGTTGATGTCTATAAAGCTGCAAAAGTATTTATCAGCAGAAAGTGGTGGTGGAACTATTGTTGTTGCTAACCGAACATCAGCCTCTGATTGGGAAACTTTCAGGGTAAGTACTTGAGTAAAATTACTTAGCATTTAAATTTAGCATAAATGATCACCTCTCTTAGCCCTGCAGAAGTGGAAGTTTTGTACACCAGGTATGACATATACAAATTAGCATCTTTCAGTACTTATTCCTTGACAACATTACTACTATGCTTTCCATAAATATGATGCAGTTGTGGAGGGTCGATGAGACAACTTTCAATTTTAGAGTGTTCAACAAGCAGTTTGCGGGGTTGAAAGGTTATCAAAATAGAATAGTAGCAGCTGCGACTGCACCTGGCAACTCAGAAACATTTCAAATCATAAGGAAAGAGGATGATCCAAACCGAATTCACATCAAAGCTTCAAATGGAAAATTCCTTCAGGTACCTTCCCTCTTTAAAAAGTTGTTGGTTGAAATGCATTTCCACACTGATTAAATTCACGCTTTCTTATTAAGTTTTTGGGATAAGTGGTAGTTTATTGTGGTATCAAAGCCAATCATTAAATTCATGCTTTTCTTTTTATTAGTTTAAGATTTCAAGATAAGTGGTAGTTTATCATTATCATCATTCTGATAGTCATTGCATCCAAGGATTCTGGGTGTTTTTTGATGGCTTGATAAACCTTAAACCAAATGAAAATAGTAGCAAACTAGTTCAATTCATTTGATAGGCCAAGCAAACAATTAATTGATTGGATTAAATCAATCCACTTGCTCAATTCAACTATCTCAGTTAGAGGAACAAATGCTGAAAATGACTGACTGACATGATTATTGTACTTTCTATGTTCTAATTAGGCACAATCAGATACATTGATTACTGCTGATTATGAAGGCTCAGGTTGGGAAGATAGTAATCCATCTGTCTTCAAAATTAACATTGTCAATACCCCACAAGGTGAATACCAAATCACAAATGGCTATGGCCCAGATAAAGCTCCTCAAGTCATGCAGGTGAGGTTTTAGCTTGTGGCACCAATTGGATTAATATTAAGATATTCAAGTTAGCGAGTTCAGCTTAATAACATGGAGTTAATTTGTAAAATAAACATGATCAAAGTAAGCAATCAAATGAATAAATATATCTTTTCATCCCAGGATCATTGGAACACTTACATAACTGATGAGGATTTCAGATTCATGTCATCAAATGGTCTGACTGCAGTGAGAATTCCAGTTGGGTGGTGGATTGCACTAGATCCAACACCACCAAAGCCTTTTGTTGGGGGCTCTTTGAAGGCCTTGGACAATGCTTTCACATGGGCACAGTAAGTCGTAGTGAATCATGCCAGAGCCATATATTATAATATGTTTATGGTACTAGACCTTATTAAGAACAAAGTTTGTAACAAATTACTATAAAATGATGTTTTCTCTGAAAATTTTAGGAAATATGGGATGAAAGTAATTGTTGACCTGCATGCGGTTCAAGGATCACAGAATGGAAATGCTCACAGTGGGACAAGAGACGGATTTCAGGAATGGGGAGATTCCAATATAAAGGATACTGTGGCAGTCATAGACTTCCTAGCAAAAAGGTTCAATAAACTAAACTTTTATTCTTACTATAAATTACCATATGTTTGATTTACTGCTATTGTTTTTTGATAAAATGGTTTGAGAATGCTCTCTAAGAGTGACAGACCAAATGCCGTATAGACCACTCCAATAAAAGCAGCTGATGAATTTTGAATGTTCCCTAAATTCTAAATTATACCTTATTTTTGTGCAGGTATGCCAACAATCCAAGTCTTGCAGCAATTGAGTTAATGAACGAACCTTTTGCACCAGGAGTCACTCTAGACAACCTTAAAAACTATTACAAATCCGGTTATGATGCTGTGAGAAAGTACACACCAAGTGCTTATGTGATCCTCTCAAACCGGTTGGGGAATGCTGATCCAACGGAGCTACTCTCATTTGCTGGAAACTTCAATCATGTAGTCATTGACGTGCATTTCTACAATCTATATTCGGATGAGTTTAGCAACATGAATGTACAACAAAACATCGATTACATCAAAAATCAGCGAGCTTCAGCACTAAAAACCGTGACAACTTCCAATGGCCCCCTTAGTTTTGTTGGTAAGTCCCAAAATACGTACCTTTTTAATGCTATCAACACTAGTCAACCTTAATCTGCTTAGAACCTTTATTTTAAATTCGTCCTAAATTCGCTTAAAATTTGATCCTCATCTTAAAATCACATGATCAGCTTTGAGTCATATCCTGCTAATCGTGTTGGCAAATTTTGCAGGAGAATGGACTGCAGAATTTGCTAGAAATGGAGCATCAATGCAAGACTATCAGAATTTTGCAAAAGCTCAACTGGATGTCTACGGGCTTGCCACTTTCGGATGGGCATATTGGGCTTACAAGTGTCAATTTGAACACTGGAGCCTCAAGTGGATGATTGAGAACAATTATATAAAGCTCTAGATCCCTACAATGCCTACTAGTTTTCACTGCTAAAAATTTAAATAATGCAAGACCTTAGCAAGGTCATATTGCTTTGTACGCCAAGGGATGTAGTAAGTTTAATGTCATTTTAATTACACAAAAGGAAAATTGATGCAATCTTTTGCATATGGGGTAACTTATAGTAATAGCAAAACTTCAATTATCATTGACAACTATGGTTCTTCATCCAGCCTGTCTCCAGTTGCGGAATTGAAGAGTGAAATCTATATCTACCTTATTTCAACCTTAATTATCATCAATTCATCATCAATGACTTGTCCAAAACCAATGCTTCACATCAATTCCATCAGGAGCGGGGACTGGCCACATGCAGTGGCGGTGCCGCACTGACTTGAGGGGGTTCAATGGGACAAAATATATATATATATATATATAATATAATAATTTTATAATTTTTAGGTTATGACCACCATAAAATAAAAATTTGAATCCCCAAAAGCAAGTCTTCGGCGACGAGTGCCATGACAATCGGTGGTTTTCCAACCCTCATTCCCCATCATGTGTGCCCTGTCACACGGAGCTTGCCAAGCCATGCAACCCTGCCACCACTCACACATTATCACGTACACTAGACCACGACACCACCAAACTAATTTGACACCAGCCTTTATCTTGACATTTAAAAAAAAAAAAAAAAATCCAACAACAAACCAATTTAATTTAAAATTTGGGAATAAAACATAGCAAGTCCAAACAAAAATTAGTAATTTGTTGATTTTAAATCTTAGAAAAAGATAATTAAGTGAACAGTAAGGTGTAATCACTAAAAGACAATTAAGTGTAAAGTAGTGGAAGTGAGGTGTGGGATAGTGGGGAGTGAAGACCTTTTTTTTTTTCAATGATTGAATTGTTGTGTTGAATTTTTAATAGAGTAATATAAAAGACACAACAAAAATTCTTCCTAATGAATTACAAAGTCGAATAAATTTTCAAAGTTGGGTGAATTGTTAAATAAATGAATTGAAAAGAGTAATATAAAACTAATAAATAATAAACTAAAGTATTCTAACTTGTATTAAAAAAAAAAAAATTATTATAGTACTTTATAGTAAGGATTTCCAAGATTATTTAATCTTAGCAATAATAATTAATATTTTAATAAGGAAATCACATGTTTCACAAATATTCATCTCCTACCTAAGATTCATCTTCTAAGTGAACTTCGTGTTGACTTGAAAAATCTTCCTATGGATCATGGATTATGACTTATGAGAAAATATCTATCTTATTATCCTAATGATCAAATTTAAATAAGAAAATATTATTTACAAAAGGGTCATTGTTAACTTCTTCAACACAAATTCGAATGAACTCCCTAAAAAATATTTTTAGAGCCACCACTGGCCACATGATGTGTTTGAATCATCCTGTTATATGGACAAATTAGTCTGAGCCAAGGACATGCTTAATGCAAACTTTAAAAAGAGGGTAAAGAAAAAAAATAATTCAGTATGGTAGTTGGGCCAAGGCTAAATTTGAAGAATTCAACATTAGAGTTCCTACTTCCTAGACTATAAAGTATAAACCACTTTAGTAGTTGTGGGCTTGTGGTAGCAGGGGCGCCGAGCTCCTAATTCTTCCTAAAATAAAAATTTATATATCAAATTTAATTGATGGCTCGCCTCAAATTTTTTATTTTTTTAAAATTGTATTGATATATAATATCACTAATGCATCACTTCCCCAAATCTTACACAATTTAGCTCATTCAATTAAAGTTTACTTAAGTATATTTCAATTTAATTAGATAAGTTCTAAAAAAAAAAATTAGATAAGTTTATATAAATTTAATTGATCATTTTTCTTATTATTACTCGTATACCATATGTAGCTTATTAAACCCAAGCATATTCAAGATATATGTTTCCTTGCAATAAATAAGTAAATATCCTTACCATTCTTTTAAGTCTCTTTACTGTCTTACACATTGGTTTCTTGACAAGTAGGAAGCTATAATCACGACCCAACTGAAAAGGACCGTAAAAGGAAAAAAAAGAAAAAAAAAAAAGAAAAAAAATTTGGCTTACTTCTAGTATTTTTTTAATTGGACATGTCCTTCTGTTTTAAACTAGCATTATACCTGTGGGATGCACGGTTTAATCAAAATTTATACGTAAATAATTTTTTTATTAATTTACTTAAAATAAATGAATATTTTACTTTTAAGTTACATAATGAATGCATGTTGTGTGAAACTAAAGTATCATAATATGCATATATATATATATATATATATATATAAAATTGAATGGAAGATGGTAGAGGTACCTGATATATATATATATATATATATATATGTAAGGACTCAATTTGTAACGACCCCAAACTAGTATTGGGTTCGCACGTTTAAGGCCCAAACAATAAAATTTGTAGAGCGTGGGTTGAAAGGCTAGGCCTTGATCACCGGACAATGGTTAATCATGGTACTCATACAGAGGTGAACCATGTTTGCTCAAGAAGTCTTTCTCCTCGGCATAGCCTGGGAGGCTCTGGTTCTTGGCCTTTTTTCCCAGCCTTCTCTCTGGATTGTTTACTTCTCTTTTTATATTAGCCTTTACTCTTCCTCTAACGTCCATGTGTAGGTTTAGCTTTCCAGGGCTGATACTTGTCCCATCAGCCCATACTTAAACTGGTTGGGGGTGGTTGTAAAAGCTGAAAAGCATTGCTTTGTCTGGCGCAGAGTATTTAATTGCAGTAATGGCAACCTTTCCTTTGTCCTTTGTCGCTATATTGTCCAGGGGTCCTTTCTCCATCAATGTGGAGGTGTTCAGTTTTTCCTTAAACTGTTCATATACAGCACTTGCACTTTCTTTCAGGAGCGCGCTGGGATGCCGAGGATAGAATCATCCTCGGCTATATCTCTAGGCCATTTGGACCTTCACTGTATGTCCTCGGCAATATCCCTCCTCGGCTCATGCCTTGGGCCCTAAAGCAAAGTGGGCTGGGGTCACAAGTTCTTTGGCCCCACAATAGCCCCTCAAAATCCTGCTGTCCGGCCCCTCGGACGGAGAGGAGGGTTTTGGTGACGTCGGGCCTATGTCACGGCTTGCCAAGCTTTGTCCTTCATTAATGTCAGTGTCTCTTCATTCCTTGAGTTTTCCTCATGTCGTGCTTTTGCCATTTCATTACACGAGGCACGTCTTTAATAAGTTCCCTTTACGAGGCAACGCCAATCCAACAGTTGTAGACGGCGTTGGGAGTTGAGTGGGAATTATCTCGTTTGTAACTTTTCTTGGAAATCTGTACAGATTAAATGCCACCAGACTTGCCCTCCGTATAAGAAACAAGGTAGGAGGTCATTTCTTTGGCGTACAGACCCCTCAATCTTTTCAAATTCCTAAACCACCTGCTGTGCTCAAAGTCCTCACTGCCAGTGGGATTAAGCCTTAGGGAGTGATATGGTTGGGGCGAAGATGAGGGTGAAGGGACCACACCCTTTCCAGAAGTACTGGGTCTCTCCGAGACTCAAGATGGTCCGATCAGGGCAAGGGAGACAGAGACTCAAAGCATTTCTCCCCCTTGACAAGGCGGGAAAGAAGCCTCTTCTTCCTTTAGCCAAAATCCGAAGGAGGTGCTGGTCGCATCAGATTTTTGGTGTGATAGCACTGGGGTTGCTCATCGTCGGTACCATCCCCTCTCTCTCGAGCGCTGCTAACATGGCGCTGACCTGATGGGAGTCAGAGCTGGCACGAGGACTAGGCATCCCTGCTTCCTCCTTTTCTCCTTCTCTGGTGCCTCCTTTTATCTCTGCTTCTTCTTCTCTTCCATCACTAGGGGCATCCTGGTGCTTCTGCTTCTTCTTCTTCTGCCTCTTCTCCCCTTCCATCAATGGGGTCATCCTGACACGCTCAGTTGTAATAAGAGTAGAATTTTGAAGGATTTATCGTTCCCTTGTATCTTTTTCCTTTTTTCTTTTCTTTTTGCTTTTGTAGTTAGCTTCTGGTATAGGCTTGCTTAAGCTCTTCATTGTACGCTGTACTATTTCTTTGTATTAATAAAAGATGACTTTATTTTATTCTAAGTATTCTTTCTTTTCTGCAATAGTTATATTGTGAATGGATGTGCTACTATTATTTTGAATTCATTGAGACTAACAAGCACAATAATGCCGACCTGAAAAAGGTTATACATACAAGACTAACCGAGATAACAGTTGAATGCTCTGTATTGTATATGAGGTGATCATCCGAGGATGGGTAACCCAAAATGAACTATTCGAGAAGGTCGCTGAGCGCTAAGGTGCTTTGCCACGTTCCTGACAACATTCATAGCCTTAACCATTTTTGGCATCCGGTTCGAGGACCGAGGTATGATTGTACCGGGCCTAAATACTCGTTTACATTAGTTTCCCTAGAGCTGGGGATTCGAGGACAGGATGGGATTTCCATTCTGTCTAGGACTTAATCCATTTTCTAATGACTAATCTCTCCATAGGTTTGAGTCCGAGGACCATACAATACCTTGGTTCTGTCCATAACTCATAATCTTCTTTAATTAGTTGGTTTTCCCATAGGTTTGAGTCCGAGGACCATGCAATACCTTAGTTCTGCCCAAAACTCAAAATTTCTTTAAGTAGTTGGTTTCCCCATAGGTTTGAGTCCGAGGACCATGCAATACCTTGGTTCTGTCCAAAACTTAGAATTTCTTTAAGTAGTTGGTTTCCCCATAGGTTTGAGTCCGAGAACCATGCAATACCTTGGTTTTGTCCAAAACTTAGATTTTCTTTAAGTAGTTGATTTCCCCATAGGTTTGAGTCCGTGGACCATGCAATACCTTGATTCTGTCCAAAACTTAGATTTTCTTTAAGTAGTTGGTTTCCCCATAGGTTTGAGTCCGAGGACCATGTAATACCTTGGTTCTGTCCAAAACTTAGATTTTCTTTAAGTTTTGAGGATTAGCCCTTCGACCAAGGTTTGGGGCGTTATGTTGGAAGCCCCTAGAACTGCCCGTGTCGCTGGTGCTTCGAAGCGTAGCCCCTAGTGGAACTTTATATACAACAACAGGTTGCTGGAAGTGATGAAGGGGCTTTCGCAGGCCCTTGTTTGACAAGAGCACGAACCACCGCCTGTGCCAACGCACAAGCCTTCCCACAGACGACGCCAATTGTAAGGACTCAATTTGTAACGACCCCAAACTGGTATTGGGTTCGCACATTTAAGGCCTAAACAATAAAATTTGTAGAGCGTGGGTTGAAAGGTTAGGCCTTGATCACCGGACAATGGTTAATCATGGTACTCATACAGAGGTGAACCATGTTTGCTCAAGAAGTCTTTCTCCTCGGCATAGCCTGGGAGGCTCTGGTTCTTGGCCTTTTTTCCCAGCCTTCTCTCTGGATTGCTTACTTCTCTTTTTATATTAGCCTTTACTCTTCCTCTAACGTCCACGTGTAGGTTCAGCTTTCAAGGGCTGATACTTGTCCCATCAGCCCATACCCAAAGTGGTTGGGGGTGGTTGTAAAAACTGAAAAGTATTGCTCTGTCTGACGCAGAGTATTTAATTGCAGTAATGGCAGTTTTCCTTTGTCCTTTGTCGCCATATTGTCCAGGGATCCTTTCTCCATCAATGTGGAGGTGTTCAGCTTTTCCTTAAACTGTTCCTATACCGTACTTGCACTTTCTTTCAGAAGCGCGCTGGGATGCCGAGGATAGAATCATCATCGGCTATATCTCTAGGCCATTTGGACCTTCACTGTATGTCCTCGGTAATATCCCTCCTCGGCTCGGGTTTTAGGCCCTAAAGCAAAGTGGGCCAGGGTCACAAGTTCGCTGGCCCCACAATATATATAAAAGGATTTTCAATAATACATTAAACTTTAAGGCTCAATTAATCACATATATTTAAATGGAAAACTCTTGAATTTAATAATTAAAAACTATCCGAAACAATAATTGAAATAATGTTTAAGTGAAACCTCAATTCAATAATTAAGAACAATCTAAATTATTAAACATTTAAAAATTCGAAGTGTAGAGCGACTCACATGAGAATTTAATTTTTGTCCTTGAAAGCATGGAAGAAGGCACTGAAACTCGAGTGAGTTTCACCCTACCAAGTTTAAGTCATGTGCATTGCATGCTACATGTGTGTGTATATGCATGAAAAATTATCTAAATTTAATATTTATTGTAGAAAAGAGGTGGTGTAGTCTTACCCCTGTCTAGTTAATTCTTATTATAATTCCTTTGTGTAGCGTGCAAATATGCATGAAAAATTATTTGAATTTAACGTATATTGTAGAAAAGAGATAGTGTAGTCTTACCTCTATCTAGCTAATTCTTATTATAATTCCTTCGTGTAGCGTGTGAATATGCATGAAAAATTATCTGAATTTAACATATATTGTAGAAAAGAGGTGGTGTAGTCTTATCCCTATCTAGAAAAATATATTTTTTATTAATTTACTTAAAATAAATAATAAAAATAAATGAATATTTTACTTTTAAGTTACATAATGAATGCATGTTGTGTGAAACTAAGGTATCATAATATGCATATATATATATATATATATATAATTGAATGGAAGATGGTAGAGGTACCTAATATATATATAAAATGATTTTCAATAGTACATTGAACTTTAAGGCTCAATTAATCACATATATTTAAATGGAAAACCCTTGAATTTAATAATTAAAAACTATTCGAAACAATAATTGAAATAATGTTTAAGTGAAACCTCAATTCAATAATTAAGAACAATCTAAATTATTAAACATTTAAAATTTTGAAGTAGAGAGAGACTCACATGAGAATTTAATTTTTGTCATTGAAAGCATGGAAGAAGGCACTAAAACTTGAGTGAGTTTCACCCTACCAAGTTTAAGTTTAAACTTAAAGTTTAAGTCTTGTGCGTTGCATGCTACATGTGTGTGTATATGCATGAAAAATGATCTAAATTTAATATTTATTGTAGAAAAGAGGTGGTGTAGTCTTACTCCTATCTAGTTAATTCTTATTGTAATTCCTCTGTGTAGCGTGTGAATACGCATAAAAAATTATCTGAATTTAACATATATTGTAGAAAAGAGGTGGTGTAGTCTTGCCTCTATCTAACTAATTCTTATTATAATTCTTTCGTGTAGCTTATGAATATGCATGAAAAATGAACTGAATTTAACATACATTGTAGAAAAGAGATGGTGTAGTTTTATCCCTGTCTAGAAAAATTATTTTTTTATTAATTTACTTAAAATAAATAATAAAAATAAATGAATATTTTACTTTTAAGTTATATAATGAATGCATGTTGTGTGTGTTAGGTTCTAAAGATTAGGATTTTATGTATTTAGAACTCTAATGTGTAATGTTGGCAAACCATGATCAAAACAATGTATTTAGAAGTATTTAAAACTAGCTCAAAGTTGTGTGTCAATGTAAAGTTGGAATCGAGTTTAAAGCAGGAAGCACTGTGGCTTTCGGCCTGGCTCGATCGATCGAAGCTTAGGCTCGACCGATCGAAACTCGGGCAGATTGCTTTTCTGCAGATTCGTCCAACTCAGCCCTATTTGTTTTAAAACGTTTTTAGGGTTTCTTATTTGTCATAAGTATAAAAAGGCAAACCTTAGCCACGTTTTAGTGTTGCTCATATTGCGGTTTGTGTAAATCTCTTGTGAGATCTAGAGGAGAGGAGCTTTCCTTTACACAAACTTAGGGTTTTCAAGGAGGAGATAATTTCTACACCTTGATGATCAATTCAGTTGCTGCTATTGAAGTTTAAAGACTACACAAGCGAGTGTGCTTGTAGATGGTGGGAATCCAAGAAAGAAGGAGTCCGTGGATTCGGAGCTTGCACGTGATTGTGTCAGTAAGTTTTACTGGTTGGTAGTAATAAGAAGTCGAGCGTGGGGGCTTGTAAGTCTTATTGTATGAACTTCGATTCTTTCAAGATAGTGGATTCAAGTTTACCTTGAGGATAGCTAGGTCAAATCCTCCCCAGGTTTTTACCGGTTTGGTTTCCTGGGTGATCATATCTTGTGTTATTTATTTTCCGCTGCTTTGCATAATTTGATCTTTTATATTGTGATAACCTAGACTTGTTTAATTGGACTAAGTAACAACTTGGCTAATTACCTAGGTTTAATCAATTGTTTAAGGGGTCTAAAAACTAACAGTGTGAAACTAAGGTATCATAATATGCATATATATATATATATATAAAATGATTTTCAATAATACATTGAACTTTAAGGCTCAATTAATCACATATATTTAAATGGAAAACTCTTGAATTTAATAATTAAAAATTATTCGAAACAATAATTGAAATAATTTTTAAGTGAAACCTCAATTCAATAATTAAGAACAATCTAAATTATTAAACATTTAAAAATTTGAAGTAAAGAAAGACTCACATGAGAATTTAATTTTGTCCTTGAAAGCATGGAAGAAGGCACTGAAACTCGAGTGAGTTTCACCATACCAAGTTTAAGTCTTGTGCATTGCATGCTACATGTGTGTGTATATGCATGAAAAATGATCTAAATTTAATATTTATTGTAGAAAAGAGGTGGTGTAGTCTTACCCCTGTCTAGTTAATTCTTATTATAATTCCTTTGTGTAGCATGTGAATATACATGAAAAATGATTTGAATTTAACATATATTGTAGAAAAGAGGTGATGTAGTCTTACCTCTATCTAGTTAATTCTTATTATAATTCCTTCATGTAGCGTGTGAATATGCATGAAAAATTATTTGAATTTAATATATATTGTAGAAAAGATGTGGTGTAGTCTCATCCCTGTCTAGCTAATTCTTATTATAGTCCATTTGTTTTGCAAGGAGGTAGAAAACCCCTCTTTTATATATATATATATATATATATATATATATAAGTTAGCGTTAGTATATAATAGCTAAAATATTAATTTTTGGAAATGGTATCTCATATGGATTAGTATTTCAATTGTAGGTTTTGGTAATTAGAAGTTAGCACGTAGTAGTTAATAATTAGAAAATTACTTTGCAATTTTTTTAAACCAACCCCTTAAAAAAGTTTTAGAAGAGTTTAAATCACGTTAATAAATTATCTCTCTATTCATTTTTTTTTTTTAAATCATGTTAAAATAAAGTTACTAATAAAATTATTATTAGTAAACATTTTTTAGCCTTATCTATTTAGCTTTGTTGCCAAATTTATATAAACTCTTTTATTTTATTTTATTCCTTTTTTTTTTTGAAGAATATAACACAACCAAAAACCTATAAATGATAATTTACATTCAATATAAAGAATATAATCAAAATTATTCATAATTTAAAATTAAGAAATTAACACAAATTATAAATTAAGATATAAATTTAGAAAAGCAATAAAGAATAAACCTGTTTGTTTTTTCTATCACTTTGAGAGTGTGTTTTTTATTTTTATTTTTTTTTACACGTAGTAATATAATTTAAATAATAAAAGAAGGATTAGATGAAGAGTTTGAATTGTAATCAAATTAAAAAAAATTTATCAACTTATAAATTATAATAATAAAAGGATTAGATGAAGAGTTTGGATTGTAATTAAATTAAGATTTTTTATCAATTTAGAAATTATAGAAGAAGAAGATAAGTACAAAAAAAATTATATTAATTTTTTCAAAATTCTAATTTTTTTTTTGCAATTTAGTGCAGCCACTTGGCGCAACTACAGCTTCTATGCCCAACTTTTATTATATAGTATAGTATATGATATACAATAGCAAGTGGTAGTGGCCCTACACCCTAGTGAGTTTCAATCTCCACATTTTATTTAGTTAGTGGATGATTTGACAATCTCTTATTAAAACAAAAAGAGATTCCTTTTAAAAAAGTATTGGAGGTAAGCTAAAATATATATATATATATATATATATATATATATTTATATGCTGGAGATTATGGGATGAATAATGAGAGAATCTAAGTAACTTTAATGATTTAGAGACACAAGTGAATTTTCTATCTTTAAGACAATATTTTCCACCACTTAATAGTTTGCTATATGGTCACAACTCACAAGTCACAAGCAAATTTATCTTAAGGATACAACAAAACTAGATTTCTTCAAATAAAAATCTTGCGGAATTCCGTGAATTTCTCTTTTTATGGTGTAAAATTGTAAAAAAAATATGAAGCCTATATTATAGACAATGAAGAGTAGCCTTTGAAAATGTAGTTTTGGAAAGTAAAAAATCACTTCGGTTGGTACAAGCTTTTAAATTCGTGTCTTGAATGTTACTAGCTGTTATTCTTACTAGTTTGTAACTTCATGCATATGCATGAATACACTTAAAAGTATACAATAAAATGTATAATATAATTCCTATATATATAATTGAAATACTATTGATAGTCATTTTTATAATTTGTTAACTTTTTAAAAAAATTTGTAAGGATATTATTAAGTATAAAATGTAAATTGTCCATTTTTTATTATTATTGTGAATAACTTTTTTTATACTATTCATTTATTCTAAACTCTTTGGTTTGTGTACTTAATAACTCACTTGGATGAATATTTATGATGTGGTCCCATATTTGATTCTAAAATTAAGAAATAAAACTCTTTAAAAATAAATAATTTAGGACACATGACGCAATTTTGGAACTCTAATTTAGAATTCTAATTTGAGTTTCTCTCAACTTTACCTATTATTATATGAGAAAATCAAAAATAGGTTTTGGAGATTTCTGAACAAAAGATCAAGGAAAAAGAATAAAGAAATTTCTTTAAGATACCCTCATCATTATTATAGCAATATTATACCAAGTCCAAAACAGAGTACCCAAAAACAAAACTGGGAAAAAAAGAAAAAAGAAAAAAAAAAGGAATCTTACATGTGTTGAGTGAGATTACAAAGACTAATAGGCTAACAGCTACTGGTTATGAAATCCCTTTCTTTATGTATGGCTTTTAATACTCTCACAATCCAAAAGTCAGATTGAAAGCTGACTTGTCCGGCCTCTCAGTTTCTAATCTCTAAAGCTTTTTGAATCATCATCTCAAGTAACCAAGAAAATTCAAATTGTTTGTTTCAAACCAATGTGACACATACAGGTCTTTCTCAGCTTTCAACTAGCTTTCCATCTAATCTTTTCTTTAAGGAGTTTTGATTGGAACATGAGGCATAGCTGGCTTAGGTTTCTTCATCTTTTCCACCAACACAACTTGAGTGATAAGAACTACACCAGCAATTGACACTGCATTTTGAAGTGCACACCTTGAAACCTGACAAGGATCTACAACTCCAGCACTGAGAAGATCTTCATATCTGCCTGTCATTGCATCGTATCCAGTTTGCCAATTACAAGTTCTAGTCTTCTCTACAAGAATTTCTCCATCGACACCTGCATTAGAAGCAATTGATTTTGCAGGTGCAAGGAGAACCTACAATTCAACATTAGCAATAGTTTCTATGATCAGGGCAGTAAATGTCCACAAATAAAAGGTCCTAAAAGATGTTAAAAAACCAAAAGATGAAAAATGAAAGTTGACAGTTTCAAATTTAAAGCATAATAATCTATATTTTACATTATCTGACTGAATTCTGAACTAGCAAACAAATAAAAAGTAAGAGTTCCCAGGAAACAATTTAAGAAAAGGGGAGGCCTCAGATGAGGGACAGGATCTTTCACTCACTGTCATTCACAGTAGCAAATATGCTTACTCTTTCTTACCAATTGCAGGTAGTATAACTGATGGGACTAACAAGACCTTCTTCCTTGGACGACCTCATCAAATATACCTGTCCACCTTAACACAACACGGACGAACACAGGCGAGTCATTTAATAAAAGCATTCAATGCCTCAGACAGTTATCAATCAATTAGTAGACCGTTGGAACCTCATCAAACCCATATTCATGAGCCCTAAGGCGTTACAAAAAGGGCACTAAAGCCACAATTAAGGCCCTAACGGCTAGAAACCATGAAGTTGTATATATACACACTGATCATAGACAAGGAAGGTATACAGATTCACCTAAAAATATTCTCACATTGATATTCTGATATCTAGAACTTTCTTATTATTCTCAAAAGCTTCCATATATTGACTTTGGCATCGGAGCTGTTGTGGCAAGCACCACACCTGTGACCACCATTTCATGATGCATTATGATTGTTTACATTTCAATTGATTTTATATCACATAGAGAAGAAACTTTTTACTATAATTAATCTCTTCTTTGTTTTAATTGGAATTCTTACAATACATATATGTAAGTACATATATGTAATTGCAGGTACAAAACTATAGCCATGCTTAGCATGCCATCAATCTCATTGAAATTTATGTTAAATAAAGAATATAAGAAAATTGTGTTGTTTTAACCTTGCAATGGCAAAGACAAGATTTAATTCAATTATTCAAATTTCTTAATATTCTTCATTTAATGATAGTATATGTTCAAGAAATCATTGTATTTTTCTTTTGTAAACCATTATTACTATCTGAAATCAGTATGTAGCTATAACCCAACAATCCCAGTAGGCATGACTACAGCTTCAGTCCCACCAGCTACCATGGTTTCTGCCTCACCTTCTCTAATGTGGTTACCATCTAAAAATAAGCAGTAAAACTTACAAGAGACCACATATCAAATTGTCTTAAATAAGATATCATACATAACAATTACAATTAGGACATCTATTAGGCATTGAGGTAAACCTTCAACACTTACCTTTACAACTATGAGTTTAACAAAATCTTTCATTTCTTTCAATAAGTTCAATGATGTGATCCTTGTGGTTACATTGTCATGTAATAATCATTTTTTAATATGTGTTTATAGTCATGGCAAAAGTTATGGGGATATAGGAAGTATACAAATGAATAGAAGCATAGCTTTCCATTCTTGAATTATTTACAATAATATGAGAATTTCTTGAATAACTTGGGAGTAGTTGAAATGTTTGTAATTCAACTGTTTTCTGAATTACTATTTTCTCGAGTCTCTCATATAGGTTTTCAACGCATGATGTCTAAATCATTGTAGGCAATTATTTCAAGTTGCAATTGTTGTTGGTGGGGGAAATATCACCTCACAAGTAAGACCAAAAAACCCTTTCAAAGTGACAGAATTTTCAAAACTGCTTGTGGGGAAACTTCTTTCTATTTTGTTATTCTCCAAATTGCAAAAACAATTATTTGTCCCATGAAAGAAAAAGATTTTGATTTTCGTCTTTCCATGGTCCAAAACTTTTGCAGTTTAACTCTGTCTATTTTTATATCAAATTTCTCAAGAAGAGTTAATATTAGTATATATTCTAAAACCTTTACCATAAAAGAGTTTCTAGAAAATTTTACATTATAGATAATTTATTTGAAAGCTTGATTTATTTTTATTTTTTTAAAAGAAAACACTCTATGATCGGATCTAAAGGTTAGGTTGGGAGATAAAGAATTTTTTCCCAATATTTTTAGTATCTTTTGGTATTTTTTTCACCGTTCATCTGTTGATTACATTGAGTAAATCCTTTATCTGAATTGATCGAATATGCACATATTAATCCTTTCAGTTGTAAACATAACATCTATTTTCATGGTTGTTAGAATAATGTGGCCCAACATGATATTTTATGATGTCTCTATTATCAATAATTAATTATTCAAAATTTCTTGTGAAATTTTGCAATATTTTTATGATGTAAAATATTTTTAATATTGAAATATGTCTACTTGATATTGTAGACTAAGATTATGAATCATTTCATTATAGTCCTTGACTTGACCATATCTATCATGATGTAGCCTATTCTGAAAGGTACATTTGTTAGGACATATGTAATTCACTTGTTAGGAACATATGTCACTATTTTATGTAATTGGCTAATCTTTTGACAAAACGCACTTTACTTGTATTTGGCTAGATCTAGGATGTGTTTAATACTTTAAGAAATTTTGTTTCAAGATCAAGGGTTGAAGCCATGCAAGTTTGTCCAAGATTCAAGCTGAAAAGTGTCTGTCATTAAAGCTTGACAACTAGCCATCTATCAAGCTTAAAGAGATGTTTAGCCTTGTGGCTCGACAGCTGCTCGACAGATAGGGTATCTTTTGAGGTTTATGAAAAACAGAATTTCAGTTCTGTTTTGACTCTAATCCGTGATTATGTGTTTGGGATTTCTTTTCTCACAACCCTGGACATATAAAAAGATTATTTTAAGGGCCGTCAAAGTGTTCATAAGTTGCACAAGTGTTGAGCAAAGTTTGTTCAAGCAAATTGTGACCAGAGACACAGAATTTGCCCTCGTTCATCTTTCTTGTGAAGAAGTTGCTGTGTTTGTGCACTGTAAGGTTTTGTGACCAAGCATCTTCTTGATCTTCATTGTTGGGATGAACTGAAGAACTTTGCAGCTAACAACCTTCTCTAGTTGGTGATTGAAGTCGCATATTGGGATCCGCGCAATTGGTTAGTCACGTACTGGGAGCCGTGCATCAAAAGGAGAAATTGTCACTACAAAACAAGTCCAATTGAGTATTGGGGTAAGGGTTCAACTGTAAGTTAGTATAAGGTACTGTGATTCTTTTACTTGTAACCGCTTGTTGTAATAATAGTGGAATTTCAGGAGTGGTGACCTTAAAATCACCTGGTGGGGTTTTTGCCATGTAGGTTTTCCCCATTTGTAAACAAATCACCATGTCAATTTATTTTCTACTGCATACTTAGTTTATTGGTGATTTGTTTGTGCTTCCACGTGTTTGCATGTTAATTAACTTAATTAATTCACTTGGCTAAATTAATTGGTTAATTTATCACAAGGGGTTAATTTGTTTTTGGCCTATCAACATTGTTGGACCATGATGGAAAGGAGGTGCAAGTTAAAATTGCTCAGACTATGGAAGATAATAAGGGCTAGTCTTTCAATGGTTAGTGCATAATAATCTCGGAAGTTCTTTCATAATGAGATTCATACATGTTGAGTGTTGGCCTTAATAAATCTATCGTGTCATTGCCAGTAACTTGGCCTCCTATAAGAGGAGTTGTCATTATAGTGATTCTAGACATGAACGATAGATGAATTCATGCATTAGTATGGAGTTAAAAAAGTAATGACACGTTAATGAACTTCTTCATTAATGAATCTAATTAATGAAGTTATTTATTAATGAATGTAACATATCTGTTACATGAATTGTTATTACTATAGAAAGGATTTTATGGTTGGTCATTTCCTTTATGAATATTATAAATATTGTCAAGGCCACACTTGCAAGGGGTGTGAGAAGAGGAAATAAAGCTCTTATTAATCCTGACCAGCTGGGGAGAGCATCCTAATTGCTTGTGAGGTCCTTGAATAATATAATTTAGTATGTAAATTTCTCACATTTTATTGTTGATTTTTATTACATATGCAAATGATATAATTGTTAATTGATAGATGTATTATATTTGTTTCTCTTGAATTATTACTTTTTAAGTATAATTCCTACAAAGGTTAAATGGTTAATGTAACTTTATGAATCTATGAATCTGTTATTGCTACTGGGCTCTTTTATTATTTGCAAAGCAAATATTGTGTTTTATTTTTTGGCTACACAAAATGAGCTTTAGGATATGGTTTATCAGCAGCTCATTTTTGGAGTTATTTGGTAATACGCACATTGTCTTTTTTTCCTTTTATTTTTTCTTTTATAAGTACACAGATTGTCTATGTAGGCACATTGTTAGAGCAATAGTTCAGAAAATCAGCTTCACTCTAAGGCAGCAAGAACTAGAGCCAAAGTTAATAATACATGTACTCATTTGATTATAATTAACCACAGCAGTTTGCTTTAGGCTTATGACTTCTTTGAGATGAATTGGGTTGATGGGTTTGTAACCTGAAATGAATTTTAATGTTATGACATTTATACTACCATTAACTGTATTAATTGCAACAATAGTGTCTGATATGTTCTCCAATACCTTGGAATCAAAGATCAAAAGCTGTTATATAGGCGATCAACTAAACCTAAAAAGTTTGTGTCAATAGTTAAAAAAGTTAAGTTATTGAACAGATCAACATGAGGTTCAATTAAGATTCAATGTTTTACATTTATTTTCGTTTTGGTTGATTAATTGAACTGGTTTGTCTTACATTCTTGGGATCCGAATGGTTGCCCACTTTCTAATATTGTGAAGTGTTAGGGGACTGAAATAGGAGTTCAATGGACCTAATTAACCCCTAACATTAATTGTAAAGTGTTAATATTAATGGATGGAAACAATTAAATTCATTAAGAACCAATCGCAATACAAAATTCTATATGAATTTAACCATTTCACCATCAAATTCATGTATAATCATTTCAAAATTCTTAAACACATTATTATTATGTATTGTTATTTAATATGATACTATGAACCTTAAAAAATCATTTTATTATAAATAGTAAATGAAATGTTATAACACTATTTCAAAAAAAAAAAAAAAATTAAAAAATCTTCCTAATGACATATTGGTTGAAATATTTTCGAAAGTAGGCAAAGATTTGGCAACACTCCTGGGAAACATTAAGTTAAGGTATAAAAAACTATTTTCTCAATTTGTATTTACTTATTTATTTCCCTGTATAGAAATTATTCAGTCTATTAATTTAATTTTTTCCTTTTTCTTAATTAGTTGCAAACGCTTCAACAAGTTAACAGAAAACAAATTAGTCCTCCAACAAATTCAACTAACTCCATATTTCAATCACCCAACTCTACTACATGACAAAGAAAAAACTCTAATTTTTTCATGTTATGAAGCAGAAAATCCCCATGCGCTACTGATAGTGGGAAGCTACAAATACTTTTTGAATGAAGAAGTCGTTGAAGGAAAAAAATTAATTGAAAAAACTCTTCCATGTGGCAATTTTATTGCAGCTTATATTCAAGGAATCATGCTACTTTGTGAGCCAAATCCTGGAGGCATTGATAACCTTTTGGAAATTTTAAATGATGAACATGGGAAGCATTGGCTTCTAAATTGCCGAAAAATGCTTTGACTACTTGCTGTGGGAACCGCCCTGTATCAAATTCCAAACTTTCAAGCATGCCACAAAATTGGAATGGGACATTGGAACCGAGATGAACCTTATCCTTATGGTTATGAAGAATTTGTGGTTACGTGCAAAAGATGCTCAATTGACCTTGAAATGTTTAAGTTGGTGAATAAGCTTCTTTAATTCCCTTTTATTTTATTTTTTTCCCTCATTGTAGCATCACTTAAATAATAAGATGCAATATTATGTTTTGATATATTTAATGTCGTTAAGCTGAGCACGAATTTTAGACTATGATTAAAACTAATAAATTAATACAAATTGTTTGATACACAAGGATAGGTTATATACCTTTGAATTTCCAAATTGATATCATCTTTGGCAAACCATTAAGGAAATCATAATTGTAAAACTTTTGCAAAGCTTAACAAACAATTAATAAAAAAAACATAATATTGCATCTTATTATTTAAGTGATGCTACAATGAGGGAAAAAAATAAAATAAAAGGGAATTAAAGAAGCTTATTCACCAACTTAAACATTTCAAGGTCAATTGAGCATCTTTTGCACGTAACCACAAATTCTTCATAACCATAAGGATAAGGTTCATCTCGGTTCCAATGTCCCATTCCAATTTTGTGGCATGCTTGAAAGTTTGGAATTTGATACAGGGCGGTTCCCACAGCAAGTAGTCAAAGCATTTTTCGGCAATTTAGAAGCCAATGCTTCCCATGTTCATCATTTAAAATTTCCAAAAGGTTATCAATGCCTCCAGGATTTGGCTCACAAAGTAGCATGATTCCTTGAATATAAGCTGCAATAAAATTGCCACATGGAAGAGTTTTTTCAATTAATTTTTTTCCTTCAACGACTTCTTCATTCAAAAAGTATTTGTAGCTTCCCACTATCAGTAGCGCATGGGGATTTTCTGCTTCATAACATGAAAAAATTAGAGTTTTTTCTTTGTCATGTAGTAGAGTTGGGTGATTGAAATATGGAGTTAGTTGAATTTGTTGGAGGACTAATTTGTTTTCTGTTAACTTGTTGAAGCGTTTGCAACTAATTAAGAAAAAGGAAAAAATTAAATTAATAGACTGAATAATTTCTATACAGGGAAATAAATAAGTAAATACAAATTGAGAAAATAGTTTTTTATACCTTAACTTAATGTTTCCCAGGAGTGTTGCCAAATCTTTGCCTACTTTCGAAAATATTTCAACCAATATGTCATTAGGAAGATTTTTTAATTTTTTTTTTTTTTTTGAAATAGTGTTATAACATTTCATTTACTATTTATAATAAAATGATTTTTTAAGGTTCATAGTATCATATTAAATAACAATACATAATAATAATGTGTTTAAGAATTTTGAAATGATTATACATGAATTTGATGGTGAAATGGTTAAATTCATATAGAATTTTGTATTGCGATTGGTTCTTAATGAATTTAATTGTTTCCATCCATTAATATTAACACTTTACAATTAATGTTAGGGGTTAATTAGGTCCATTGAACTCCTATTTCAGTCCCCTAACACTTCACAATATTAGAAAGTGGGCAACCATTCGGATCCCAAGAATGTAAGACAAACCAGTTCAATTAATCAACCAAAACGAAAATAAATGTAAAACATTGAATCTTAATTGAACCTCATGTTGATCTGTTCAATAACTTAACTTTTTTAACTATTGACACAAACTTTTTAGGTTTAGTTGATCGCCTATATAACAGCTTTTGATCTTTGATTCCAAGGTATTGGAGAACATATCAGACACTATTGTTGCAATTAATACAGTTAATGGTAGTATAAATGTCATAACATTAAAATTCATTTCAGGTTACAAACCCATCAACCCAATTCATCTCAAAGAAGTCATAAGCCTAAAGCAAACTGCTGTGGTTAATTATAATCAAATGAGTACATGTATTATTAACTTTGGCTCTAGTTCTTGCTGCCTTAGAGTGAAGCTGATTTTCTGAACTATTGCTCTAACAATGTGCCTACATAGACAATCTGTGTACTTATAAAAGAAAAAATAAAAGGAAAAAAAGACAATGTGCGTATTACCAAATAACTCCAAAAATGAGCTGCTGATAAACCATATCCTAAAGCTCATTTTGTGTAGCCAAAAAATAAAACACAATATTTGCTTTGCAAATAATAAAAGAGCCCAGTAGCAATAACAGATTCATAGATTCATAAAGTTACATTAACCATTTAACCTTTGTAGGAATTATACTTAAAAAGTAATAATTCAAGAGAAACAAATATAATACATCTATCAATTAACAATTATATCATTTGCATATGTAATAAAAATCAACAATAAAATGTGAGAAATTTACATACTAAATTATATTATTCAAGGACCTCACAAGCAATTAGGATGCTCTCCCCAGCTGGTCAGGATTAATAAGAGCTTTATTTCCTCTTCTCACACCCCTTGCAAGTGTGGCCTTGACAATATTTATAATATTCATAAAGGAAATGACCAACCATAAAATCCTTTCTATAGTAATAACAATTCATGTAACAGATATGTTACATTCATTAATAAATAACTTCATTAATTAGATTCATTAATGAAGAAGTTCATTAACGTGTCATTACTTTTTTAACTCCATACTAATGCATGAATTCATCTATCGTTCATGTCTAGAATCACTATAATGACAACTCCTCTTATAGGAGGCCAAGTTACTGGCAATGACACGATAGATTTATTAAGGCCAACACTCAACATGTATGAATCTCATTATGAAAGAACTTCCGAGATTATTATGCACTAACCATTGAAAGACTAGCCCTTATTATCTTCCATAGTCTGAGCAATTTTAACTTGCACCTCCTTTCCATCATGGTCCAACAATGTTGATAGGCCAAAAACAAATTAACCCCTTGTGATAAATTAACCAATTAATTTAGCCAAGTGAATTAATTAAGTTAATTAACATGCAAACACGTGGAAGCACAAACAAATCACCAATAAACTAAGTATGCAGTAGAAAATAAATTGACATGGTGATTTGTTTACAAATGGGGAAAACCTACATGGCAAAAACCCCACCAGGTGATTTTAAGGTCACCACTCCTGAAATTCCACTATTATTACAACAAGCGGTTACAAGTAAAAGAATCACAGTACCTTATACTAACTTACAGTTGAACCCTTACCCCAATACTCAATTGGACTTGTTTTGTAGTGACAATTTCTCCTTTTGATGCACGGCTCCCAGTACGTGACTAACCAATTGCGCGGATCCCAATACGCGACTTCAATCACCAACTAGAGAAGGTTGTTAGCTGCAAAGTTCTTCAGTTCATCCCAACAATGAAGATCAAGAAGATGCTTGGTCACAAAACCTTACAGTGCACAAACACAGCAACTTCTTCACAAGAAAGATGAACGAGGGCAAATTCTGTGTCTCTGGTCACAATTTGCTTGAACAAACTTTGCTCAACACTTGTGCAACTTATGAACACTTTGACGGCCCTTAAAATAATCTTTTTATATGTCCAGGGTTGTGAGAAAAGAAATCCCAAACACATAATCACGGATTAGAGTCAAAACAGAACTGAAATTCTGTTTTTCATAAACCTCAAAAGATACCCTATCTGTCGAGCAGCTGTCGAGCCACAAGGCTAAACATCTCTTTAAGCTTGATAGATGGCTAGTTGTCAAGCTTTAATGACAGACACTTTTCAGCTTGAATCTTGGACAGACTTGCATGGCTTCAACCCTTGATCTTGAAACAAAATTTCTTAAAGTATTAAACACATCCTAGATCTAGCCAAATACAAGTAAAGTGCGTTTTGTCAAAAGATTAGCCAATTACATAAAATAGTGACATATGTTCCTAACAAGTGAATTACATATGTCCTAACAAATGTACCTTTCAGAATAGGCTACATCATGATAGATATGGTCAAGTCAAGGACTATAATGAAATGATTCATAATCTTAGTCTACAATATCAAGTAGACATATTTCAATATTAAAAATATTTTACATCATAAAAATATTGCAAAATTTCACAAGAAATTTTGAATAATTAATTATTGATAATAGAGACATCATAAAATATCATGTTGGGCCACATTATTCTAACAACCATGAAAATAGATGTTATGTTTACAACTGAAAGGATTAATATGTGCATATTCGATCAATTCAGATAAAGGATTTACTCAATGTAATCAACAGATGAACGGTGAAAAAAATACCAAAAGATACTAAAAATATTGGGAAAAAATTCTTTATCTCCCAACCTAACCTTTAGATCCGATCATAGAGTGTTTTCTTTTAAAAAAATAAAAATAAATCAAGCTTTCAAATAAATTATCTATAATGTAAAATTTTCTAGAAACTCTTTTATGGTAAAGGTTTTAGAATATATACTAATATTAACTCTTCTTGAGAAATTTGATATAAAAATAGACAGAGTTAAACTGCAAAAGTTTTGGACCATGGAAAGACGAAAATCAAAATCTTTTTCTTTCATGGGACAAATAATTGTTTTTGCAATTTGGAGAATAACAAAATAGAAAGAAGTTTCCCCACAAGCAGTTTTGAAAATTCTGTCACTTTGAAAGGGTTTTTTGGTCTTACTTGTGAGGTGATATTTCCCCCACCAACAACAATTGCAACTTGAAATAATTGCCTACAATGATTTAGACATCATGCGTTGAAAACCTATATGAGAGACTCGAGAAAATAGTAATTCAGAAAACAGTTGAATTACAAACATTTCAACTACTCCCAAGTTATTCAAGAAATTCTCATATTATTGTAAATAATTCAAGAATGGAAAGCTATGCTTCTATTCATTTGTATACTTCCTATATCCCCATAACTTTTGCCATGACTATAAACACATATTAAAAAATGATTATTACATGACAATGTAACCACAAGGATCACATCATTGAACTTATTGAAAGAAATGAAAGATTTTGTTAAACTCATAGTTGTAAAGGTAAGTGTTGAAGGTTTACCTCAATGCCTAATAGATGTCCTAATTGTAATTGTTATGTATGATATCTTATTTAAGACAATTTGATATGTGGTCTCTTGTAAGTTTTACTGCTTATTTTTAGATGGTAATCACATTAGAGAAGGTGAGGCAGAAACCATGGTAGCTGGTGGGACTGAAGCTGTAGTCATGCCTACTGGGATTGTTGGGTTATAGCTACATACTGATTTCAGATAGTAATAATGGTTTACAAAAGAAAAATACAATGATTTCTTGAACATATACTATCATTAAATGAAGAATATTAAGAAATTTGAATAATTAAATTAAATCTTGTCTTTGCCATTGCAAGGTTAAAACAACACAATTTTCTTATATTCTTTATTTAACATAAATTTCAATGAGATTGATGGCATGCTAAGCATGGCTATAGTTTTGTACCTGCAATTACATATATGTACTTACATATATGTATTGTAAGAATTCCAATTAAAACAAAGAAGAGATTAATTATAGTAAAAAGTTTCTTCTCTATGTGATATAAAATCAATTGAAATGTAAACAATCATAATGCATCATGAAATGGTGGTCACAGGTGTGGTGCTTGCCACAACAGCTCCGATGCCAAAGTCAATATATGGAAGCTTTTGAGAATAATAAGAAAGTTCTAGATATCAGAATATCAATGTGAGAATATTTTTAGGTGAATCTGTATACCTTCCTTGTCTATGATCAGTGTGTATATATACAACTTCATGGTTTCTAGCCGTTAGGGCCTTAATTGTGGCTTTAGTGCCCTTTTTGTAACGCCTTAGGGCTCATGAATATGGGTTTGATGAGGTTCCAACGGTCTACTAATTGATTGATAACTGTCTGAGGTATTGAATGCTTTTATTAAATGACTCGCCTGTGTTCGTCCGTGTTGTGTTAAGGTGGACAGGTATATTTGATGAGGTCGTCCAAGGAAGAAGGTCTTGTTAGTCCCATCAGTTATACTACCTGCAATTGGTAAGAAAGAGTAAGCATATTTGCTACTGTGAATGACAGTGAGTGAAAGATCCTGTCCCTCATCTGAGGCCTCCCCTTTTCTTAAATTGTTTCCTGGGAACTCTTACTTTTTATTTGTTTGCTAGTTCAGAATTCAGTCAGATAATGTAAAATATAGATTATTATGCTTTAAATTTGAAACTGTCAACTTTCATTTTTCATCTTTTGGTTTTTTAACATCTTTTAGGACCTTTTATTTGTGGACATTTACTGCCCTGATCATAGAAACTATTGCTAATGTTGAATTGTAGGTTCTCCTTGCACCTGCAAAATCAATTGCTTCTAATGCAGGTGTCGATGGAGAAATTCTTGTAGAGAAGACTAGAACTTGTAATTGGCAAACTGGATACGATGCAATGACAGGCAGATATGAAGATCTTCTCAGTGCTGGAGTTGTAGATCCTTGTCAGGTTTCAAGGTGTGCACTTCAAAATGCAGTGTCAATTGCTGGTGTAGTTCTTATCACTCAAGCTGTGTTGGTGGAAAAGATGAAGAAACCTAAGCCAGCTATGCCTCATGTTCCAATCAAAACTCCTTAAAGAAAAGATTAGATGGAAAGCTAGTTGAAAGCTGAGAAAGACCTGTATGTGTCACATTGGTTTGAAACAAACAATTTGAATTTTCTTGGTTACTTGAGATGATGATTCAAAAAGCTTTAGAGATTAGAAACTGAGAGGCCGGACAAGTCAGCTTTCAATCTGACTTTTGGATTGTGAGAGTATTAAAAGCCATACATAAAGAAAGGGATTTCATAACCAGTAGCTGTTAGCCTATTAGTCTTTGTAATCTCACTCAACACATGTAAGATTCCTTTTTTTTTTTCTTTTTTCTTTTTTTCCCAGTTTTGTTTTTGGGTACTCTGTTTTTGGACTTG